>NW_018021305.1:1795-7030 GCF_002006095.1 Pseudomyrmex gracilis | reverse complement strand
ATTAAGGGATATTATAGGCGCGGGGAATGAAGCCATGGTGCGGGGGGGGGGGGTTTGACCTCTAAACAACCTTCAGCCATATTTATATGGGCTACTAGTGCTGCTATCTATTTGATGAGAGTAGTATTATTTCAACACATTGAGAGTAGTATGATCGATAATTATGAATTTGACACTGAAAAGTATATTAATCAAATTTCAGTTGAACACGATCATCTTTATATTGCAGCATTACTTTATAATATTATTAATTTAGATCAATATTCTATAGAAGTTACATAGCTGGATTTATTGTAAGACATTTAATTAAATACATCATGTGTGATATTTGTGTTAATGCCTTAATTGATAATAGTAAATCAAAGAAAATTATATAAATAAAAGATCGTGGAAGTTTAACATATCCTTCAGAAAGCGTGATAAAAATATGCCTTGAAACAGAAAAGATTATCAGATTTGCTATAAAAGAAAATAATATAACTTTTAGTTCAAAATATTCCGTTCTTTATATTACACAAAATGTACTTTTAACTTTAAATATGATTAATATATTTGAAGAATTGATAACACACTCATATGATCAAAACTTTTTAACATGTCATAAAATAAATTTAATTAAAAGTATTATAATAAAATATGTACAGACAAGATTTTTTTCTATTGTAAAACAGAATAATAAGAATATTAATGTAAGCAAGAGACATTTTTATAATAAATTAATATTATTTGCAGGACAGTAAATTATGTTTATAAGTTATTTTTTTATTTACTTATTTATTTACCTATATTTATTAAATGTTATAAATATAGGTAAATATATTTATAACAAAAAAAAATTTTAAGTAAATATATTTACGTTAAATATATTTACTTAAAAAACTAACAAAAAAAACAAAATTTAATAAATATGAATTATAGATATTATTTTATAGATATTTATAACGTGTAATAAATATAGGTAATTAAATAAGTAAATGAAAAAAATAACTTATAAACATAATTTACTGTCCTGCAAATAATATTAATTTATTATAAAAATGTCTCTTGCTTACATTAATATTATTAATATTATTTTTTTTTATAGCAAATCTGATAATCTTTTCTGTTTCAAAGCATATTTTTATCACGCTTTCTGAAGGATATGGTAAACTTCCACAATCTTTTATTTGTATAATTTTCTTTGATTTACTATTATCAATTAAGGCATTAACACAAATATCATTCTGGGCATTATTCCATCGAAGTATTGTAAAGTTCTAACAGATGGCAGTACTAGTAGCCCATATAAACATGGCTGCATAGGTTTCATCGTTTTTCGACAACGCTTCCTCCTTTATCTCCATGGCACAAATTGATCAGCGCCATTGTTGTTTGGCCTGGTATTTGAGCAAATCAGAAGCGCGTTCCACGCGCGGTCCCGTTCCACGCGCTACAAGTTAGCGACATGAGATGTTGTGTGCCCGGGTGTAGGCAGAGAAGTGAAAAGGGGATTTTATTTCATAGGTAAGGATTTTGGTGTGAAATATATCAGTTGCATGTATTAACAACAATGTAGGATGAAAATCGTTAAGTTAGGTTAGGATGTTGTAGATAGAAATAATATTTTTTATTGCTTACATTCTTACATACTTTTTATTTTTAATTGCTTAAATATTTACATATCTTTTATATAGATTTCCAGTGAAAGATCCAAATCGAACTCAACAATGGATTGATAGAATATATGCGTTTTTGGAAATGCATAATTGTAACCAGAAAGCTTAAAAAAGACAAAACAATCTGTTTTATGTTCCAAACATTTCCTTAATAGCGATTACCTTGTTACAACAAGTAGCCGTATGTTATATAAATAAAGAATTTTGTTCATATACCAACATCCTGTATCTGACTTCATATCGGCCCATTTCCAAATATTTTTTGACTATTTACATTTATTACATTTTTTTTATAATTGAAATAAAATTCTATTGAATTGTATTTATAATTGAAATTGTATTGAATGAATTTTTGCAATGATTGAATTTTTTATAATTTGCATTTTTTTAATAATTAAAATAAAACTATTTTGTTTGAAGATACAATGATATGTTGTAACTAGCGCGCGTGTACTTTGTGCCTTTTTTACTATTTTAAAAACGGTAGGTTTTTTCATTGTATTAATGGGCAAATTTATACTTATATCGTATTAACGAGCAAAAGTCTTTTTATACATATTTGTTTATTAATTTTGTTTATTAATTTTACGTAATTTTCTTACTACAAACTCCTGAAGAAACTTTTTCTATTTTGTTACTTTTTTATCTCCGTTATTTACATTGTAGCGGGACCGCGCGTGAAACGCGCTTCTGATTTGCTCAAATACCAGGCCAAACAAAAATGGCGCTGATCAATTTGTGCCATGAATTTTCTTTGATGCGCATTCCAGTGTATATAGAGTTCAGTGCCTTAAGACAATCAGAAATTTATGTCCGAAAGTGATGGCGACATAGTATACATTCTGATTGGTCAATTTTCTTACGGCTACGTCGTACGGTCTGAAGTAATTTTATGTGTGATGGCCTTTAATCCCTGTTTGATTATAGGCAAGGTCTGTAGAATAGATAGGTTGCCTGGTAATCAATGGCAACCAAAGCGTGGAATGGAGGCGGCCATATTGCTACGTCACTCAGCATGCCAAACAACATCATTTGCACCTATGAAGCTAGTGATACATTAATGATTAATGCTATGTTTGATATTACAGTTATATATTTTGCTAGTGTGATAGCGATATAGTTACATATTTCATATAATATTCGAACCATGTAACTCGTATTAATTTAAACGGGCACGCTGAATGACGTCACTTCCGCATTTTCTGATTGGTCGAGAGTTACCAGGCAACCTGTCTATTCTACAGACTTTGGATTATAGATACCTTTTCATACAGCAGCACGCTGCGGCAGCAAAACGTCACGTGACTCAAATTTTCTAGGACTGCTTCCGCTAGGTATAGTTGCTGCTCTTACCTAACCTTCATTCAATGCCATTTTTTGTTGGTGATGGAATTATATAATTATTGCATAAATATCAACAATAAAATTTTCTCGGTTTTGCTGCTTTTTGTTCGTTTGAATCACGAAGTAAGAGTAAGAAGAACTTGATAGCGCGCAAATAGAAAAAGTGGTCCCGAGTTTTACGGTTCATTAGGAAGAAATCCGCTCAAGGGAATAATTTTTTACGGTTTGGACGCCATTTGCAATTTGAAACATAACCTGATCCACGAAGCAAGAGTAAGGAGATCGAACTTCTCGTGACATATACAAAAGTGGTCCTGATTGTGACGGTTCATTGAGAGTTCGGAGGGAATCCGCAGCTATGGCATGTTGGATTCGAGAATGTGAGACCAAAGGAGAAGTTTCCAGAAAAAGAAATTTATTTACACCTAGGACGGTGAGTTGCGATATTAGTAAAGATATTAGTAGAAGATTATTTCTAAAATAAAAAGCATCCTTGAGGAAACTTAATTACACAAAGGGTATGATGAGTATATACATAATATCTCTACTAATCGCAATTCACCGTCCTAGGTGTAAATAAACTTTTTTTTATAAATGTATGCATAACTACGCTGCAATCGTATATACAATATAACAAAATAGGTTACAATATACTAAACGTGTACATGTGTTAGTTGTGTACATGCATAGTTTTGCAAATGCCGTTCATCCATAAAAAACTATTCCCTTGAGCGGATTCCCTCTCAATGAACCGTAAAAATCGGGACCACTTTTGTATCACGGAGTTCTATCTTTCTATCTCCTTACTTCGTGGTTTGAACTTCGCAAACAATGGCCTAGTTTACACCGTACAATTTTTTGGTACGCGAATCAAAATAATGCGCATCAAACACTTAATTCGACTGCGTTTACATCTAGTGGAGTAAATTTGTGAAAAGTATCTATAAGATACAAATTTAGTACACAATAATACACATAGAGAAAAAAAGACATATGAGCAAAACATTATAAAGTGTTTTTGTATGTTATTAAACATTATAAAAAATCATCAAAATTGTCGAAAAAAACAATTACGACTATGAAGATGTTTTTTCGGGTTTGAACCGCGTTAGTGTCATTTTTATACCGACGTTTCGTGAACATTAGGCGATTTTTGGCGATCGTTTGGTATATGTACCAAGGTTGGCACTGGTAGAGGCGGAGCTTATTTTGGTACATGTACCGCAAGTATTGCGATAAAATGGACTGGTTCTTTTCTATACGCGCGAATTTGAAACTGTTCAAAAAGAGTTTCTTGAATAGTTAGTTGGAATTTNAACCTTTGACATTCTAATCATTACTTGTAACGTGCTTGCTTTGCTTATCAAATTAACATNAATTTTAAAGCATGTTTATATAGTTTTATGAATGAAATATTTGAAGAAGATGAAACACNTTTAGTAGAAACATATCAATTATTTCATCAAAGAAATAAAGCAAAAAAATTAAGAAATTATATCACAATAAATGGAAGACAATCTCATACTNGTCCGGGATTATATTCCGAAATTTGGGTGGATTTATACANTNAGATGGATTTTTTCCTTATTTTTNGATTAAAACGCTTAACATTTCACAATTTATTACAACNAATAATANGGCAACAAGAAATACAAAANGTAAATAATTTATATTATGTAATAATGTCATACTTTATATATTTNTATTATATATTTTATTGTCAAATACAATTTTATAATATAACCAGAAAAAAATAGATTAAATCTAAGTAGATCTAATTTAAATCTAACAAGATAAAAAAATGGAAAAATAGATCTACTTATTGCTAGATCCAAATTGGATTTAAATAAATATAAATATATAGATCTATGTAAATTTATATTTTATTTATCATTAGATCTACAATACTTTAGCTCTATTCAGATCTATTATATTAGATCTACTTAGATCTGCTTAGATCTAAGTAAATCTGAATAGATNTAATATAGTAGAGTTGAATAGATCTAAAGTAGATCTAATAACAAATGAAATGTAAATTTACATAAATTTACTTATATCTATTCCCAGATAGCACTTAACATTGCTATGAACGTTCTATAAATATTCTTCAAGAATATGTCAAATATTCCATTGAACGTTCTTATATATTCATCGTATATTTATAGAATAAGCAAATGGCACTACTGTAAATGTTTTTCGAATATGAATAGAATAATCTATAGAATATTCTATAAAA
>NW_018021305.1:0-1710 GCF_002006095.1 Pseudomyrmex gracilis | reverse complement strand
ATTTAATATCTTATAAACATCTAAGTTACTATTTCCAAAAGCGGCTAAATCCATTTCATTTTTTTTTATCAAAGAAATAAAAATTTAGAAAAAAAACATTTCAAACTAATAAATGAAATATCGGGTAGTAAGAGCCGTTTGCAGGATGTTATGCAGAATTTGCTTCAATATATGTATATGTATACACATATACGATGAAAATAATTTGTTTCCTCCATATAGGATGCTGGATTTGCATCACGTATATATGAAGGACCCCGTATACCCCCCTAACTAATTTTAAAATATTGCGAAAAAACTCCTCAGCCAGGAGTCGAACCTGGAATCTCCGGCTTTCCGGGCCGTCGTTTTTTCGCAATATTTTAAAATTAGTTAGNGGGGTATACGGGGTCCTCTATATATACGTGATGCAAATCCCGCATCCTATATGGAGGAAAAAAATTATTTTCATCGTATATGTGTATACATTGTGACGTTTTTCTTGTTTACGACACTAAGAAAAGGCGAGGATGGGCTCTTTATCCGTCACAGCTCCGACTTCGGAGTCCGATAATCGGAGATCTCTCCGAATCCGCAAGTTCGTCGAGTTTATCGGTTATTAGTGTGGGCGCCAGACACGCGTCCCGCGTGTCAATTTTTAGGACGACTCGCTGAATGAATTCGGGCCGACTAGCTCTGGACCGAACGGAGAGGGGCGGGGTGGAAATGATAACGTGTTAGGTGGAGTGCCAAAAAAAAATATGAACGCAAGAGTTAAATAAATATAAAAGAAACAGTTTATTCGATTACGGTAGATCTCCAGCAATGTAATTAAATTGAAGGTGATACCGGACGCTGGCCGGATGCAGCGATAGGCGGAAAATAGTCTCGCGATAATGCACGGGGGATTCCTCGCGGAGATCGGAATACGGAACCGACTTCAAATCGCTTTTCGTCGCGCTTCGGCGCCACGCGTGAACAATGGCATTCCTCGCCGCACTTTTTCTACACGGACTTCGGGCCCGCGCTACGCAAACAACCCGCGTGCGAGACTTGCTGAGCTCGGTAAGCCGGGTCAACGACCTCGCGCTCGATCAGCTGTTCAGCCAAACTTATTATTCACGTCGCTCGCCGACACGTGAATTCCGATACACTGTAGTTATTATCGCACGCGTTTTGTATTAATATTTCGCAGTTCCCGGTGCCGATAGCCCGAACGCGATTCGATAGCTCGTGAGTTAGGTCGATTTACAGGGAGGACCTGGTCAATCGCCGTTGACCACCGTCCGATTGCCGTTGCCGGCCGCCTCGAACCAAATTCGCCTACGCTCAGGCGACGAAAATATTTAGAAACCACCGTGGTTCCTCGCGACAATAGGCGGCGCGTCAATGCCCTCGGGACGTATTATACACGGCGAAAAACTATAACCGGGCGAACGCGAGGTACGAAGTCGGACATAAATGGAACGGCGTCCCGCCGGTACTTCACCAAATCGTCTCCTCGACGCTCCTGGCAGCACCCTCAGCTGACGGCCTCGCGTCCTCTCTCTCGCTTTCGCACTGCCCTCCTGTCGACCTCCGGGTGTCCTCCGGGTCTCCTCCGGCGCACTCACTCACTTGTACGGGCTCGACGGCGCACGATTTCTCTACGTTCCGGCACGCGTTCTTTTCTATTACTTTCTCAAAGATACTAACGATCGACAAGGCTGCAGATAAAACTAACGATCAAAA
>NW_018021304.1:46256-57009 GCF_002006095.1 Pseudomyrmex gracilis | reverse complement strand
CCTGGAATCGCGTCATCATTCCAATGTTGGTTAGGTGAGATTTTATTTTTATTTGTCGATATTTTTTGGCATGATTATTGATAATTTTGGTATGTATGGCACTTTGAACGATCGTAGACATGATTTACCTGGCCCATCTCGTACAGTTACAACGAACGAAACAATTGATGACGTTAGAAATTATTTTGACAAAAATCCAAACACCTCGATTAGGAAAGCTGCTCAGGTTTTGGATTTAAAGCGAGAAACTCTCCGAAACATAAAGTGAATTATTGGAGACTAAATTCTTTCCCCATGCAAAGAAACGCGGATTAGTAAAGAACTTCCATTTTATGCAGGATGGCGCGACTCCACATCGTTCACGCGAAGTCTTCGAATCGATACATAAAGTGTATGGCAACAGAGTAATTGGATTAGGATACCCGAAATTTGCTCATGGAGGTTTGGAATGGTCTCCTTATTCACCTGATTTGAACCCGTGTGATTTTTTTCTTTGGGGTTACCTCAAAGACAAATGTTACGCCGTACAACCTCAAAACACCGCAAAGCTGATAAATAGTATTAAAAAATGCACTCGCAGCATTCCTACATCTATGTTAGATAATGTATTTCAAAGTTTTTGCAAACGATTGCAGTTCTGTGCTAATTCTAATAAACAACACTTTGAAAACATATACCAGTAATTTATATGCGCAAGCAAAATTTTTCTATTTTTTTTTTAAATGAGAATTTCAATTGTTAAATTAATATATTTCTCTTTCATACATATGGTAATAAAATTGACAAGTTTTCTCTACAAAATGGCGTTTAATTCATTTTATTCGGCCTATTTGTTACGAAGTAATAACTATTTACTTTCAACACATTCCCATTGGTCATCCTGTATATTTATTTGACAGATTTTATATCAGTTTTTAAAAATAGTTTTATTGCTTTTCTATATAAGATCTCATATTTAGTGCATTCAGACAACATAATTTTCTACCAAACAACAATTTTGTTGAATGAAAATTATATTGTTACGTTAAAATAAATCAAATTATTTGACAAAACAATACAAATGTTTGAAATAATTTATTCCAACAAAATAATATTTTATTTAGTTTTAATAAGCATTATTTAACGAACAAAATCATTTTGTAACATAAATATAACATAAAATATATTTGAGTTAAATATAGCATTGTTTGAGACAAAACATTTTGCGTTGTAAAAATGTATTTTAAATTATACGAATAATAAATAATTAATAATAATAAAAGAAATATTTTTATCCATTGTTGCAGATACATTGCACTACAGTATTTTTAATAAAATAATAATTTAAAGAAATAATAAATGAAATGCGTATAGGGTAGCTTGAGAGAATAAGTAGATAAAAATAATTACATTTTAGTAAGGAAAGTAATCTTGCAGACTAAATACACGGGCTGCGAATACGACGGAGACGTTTCGAGTTCAAATCTCGCTATTACCTTAGGATTTTTTCAGGTCCAGTCTCTTTTAATGGAGTTCATCGGTTGATTGGCAAGCTGAATCGAGCATCCAAAAATTACTTCGAGTAAAATCTCGAAATTGTGTGAGGGCGCAAGCCGCAAAAAAATTTTTTTATTTAAGTTTTATTTAACTTAACAAAATACTTTGTTTGAAATTCAAACAATTGAAATGTTTAGTTCAAAATCAAAGTTGTTTGGACTATTCTAATGAAATAATTTGTGTTTGGATTTAACAAAATTTATTAAAAAAAAAAAATTTATTCTGTAAAAGTTCTTACAGGATATGTGTAATATGTCCTACACATATCCTGTAAGAATCCTTGGAACGTCCCACATAATAGCCTAAGGATAATTCAGGGACTAAAACGGGCGCTCTGTTGCTCTTCTTCAGGATATTTAGAAGAGATCCTGGGATTAAAATAGGATATCCACAGGATATCTGTTTCGTCCGTATAAGATGTCCTTTGAATTTTCAGAGGATGTCCATGTGCTATTTGGGTAAGGTAGCCGCTGTAGCTTGAACAATGATGGCTCTTGTTGACATTTGTTTGTAAAAACCTATCCATTTTCGACATTGAAGCTGTTTTGAATTTTTTCTTATGTTTTTCAGTCTGTAAATGCTTTTCTAAGTCAGGTTTTCCCTTATTAGCTATGGAAATGACTTGATCACATACTTCGCATCTTGCTTCCCACGATTCTTTCCCCGGTTTAAACATTTTGTATTGTTGTTTTAAATTGTTTGAAAATAAACATTTTCTTTTCAACATTGTGAGATCTGAATTTAATGTCTGTAAGAATAATTTAAAGCTCAAAATTGTAGAAATGTAAAGTAAAAGTAACGTGAATCAAAAATAAAGCTTTGTTGAGAATGTAGTTACACTTTACAAATAAAATTATTTCATACCTATTATATAACCTATTATATATTATTAGATAAAACTGAAATTATAAATCAACTTACCAAAAATGTGTTTACTGTTTACCTAATAAATATAGCAAGCGTGTACAAACGCACAACANTACGTTACGTGTATTGCTTGCGCGCGCATGACTGAACCTGGACAGACTGAGCGCAGTGTTCACAGTTTTGGCTTCCTTACAGCATGCTAAAGCGATTCTAATTGCATAAACTCGCTGCTGTTGTGCGCATCCCCTCCACCGCTTTAGCATGCTGTAAGCAGGGATGCCAGTTCGAATACGTTTACAGCATGCTGCAGCGCGTGGAGGGGATACGCACACAAGCAAGCAGCCGCGTACGTGTGCGCTCGGCGCTTCGGTCAGCTTCGGGCAGTAGAAAAGAACAGACATATAGAACCGCTCTCTTTCTATCTCGAGGTATAGCTAATGTTGCGAGCCGCGAGAATCATGCCTGGCTTGTTCGTTCTGTCTCGCGCGTCGCGTGTCCTTTTTCTTTCCCTCACTCTCTCCTTCTCTCTCTTTTTCGTTCCCCGTACTACTTAAAGAAAAATGAAAATAAAAATTGAAATATTATTATATTAATTTATATATAAATATAAAGTACATAAAGAAATTATGAAGAGAACATTGTTGCTGGAATTATTAATATTACATGAAATAATAATGACTTTTAATTAGTACTTTTATTACTTTATACTATTGATTATCAAATATGAAAGATATGAAATAAGCGCAATAACCATGTGAAATTAGTTTTTATAATTTATTAAACCTTGTATCAAAACAAAAAATTTATTTATTTCTAGTAAAGCACTTTGCCAAATACTGTGCTTTTTTAATACATACAGAAAAACAGTATAAATATAATGTATAAAAAACAATATAACAGAATAAACCAACAATATATAAATTTAACAATTATTTCAAGCGTATCGTCATATTCATGCAAATGTTAATGACATTTGTGTATTTGTTGAACACACACACACACACACAGTATCAAATAAACGCTTATAGTTAATAATATAAAGTTTACAGGTTTACAGTTACCTGTAGATGCAATATTACATCCGTTCACTGAACAATGGAATCGGTTCTTTTTTTTGTAGATCACGTTTGACTTTTCAGCGGACGATCATACTACATGTCAATCTATATACAAAAAAGTGACGCATTGCGTGCCGTATAATCTTAACACTTAGCCAATCGAATGAAGAGATCTTCATGTGAAGCATGGTAATGATAAAAATGATCGTTTGTACGTTGTTTACGATATAACCATGACACCCAGCAGCTAAGCCGCACGGGGCTACGAGACGCAACAGCACCCAGGCGAGATCATCCAAGTAGTAAGTCCACATCATTGTATATATATATCTATACACGGAGATTCCACTTTTCGCGAAATTAACATCTGACGTCGTGACTGATTTTTGGAGAAACCGAGGAAAAGCGATTAAAATAAACGAATAGATAGACGCGCTAAAAAATCCGAATTTTTCGAAAGAGCTATTCACGGTGGATAGCAGTTTCGGATGGCATTCGAATTTTTTGGAAGAGCTACTCACGGTGCATAGCCGTTCCGGGTGGTATCCGAATTCTTTTTTTTTCTTTCTTTTTTTAATCTTCCCTAAACAGCAAAGATAAACAAGCTCAACATCTCCGAAAACGGAGCGAAGCCTAGAGAATACAATAGCATAATTGCACAAAATCATTTAAGTGGAACCCCAAAGAGGAGCGTCACGAGCGGGAGTAAAAGGCCGACGCCGCCGGCGCAACCAGAGATTGCGACGCGCGGCTGCTCTTGCTCTAAACAAGTCGGAGCCGACCAGGCCCACTACCGTCACCTCTCCTCAGACAATAGAGAACGATTCCAAAAATAATAATAACAACAGCAACGATGATACGGAAACACACGTAGACACCTCTCACGTACAAAATAATAACAATAATGATAACACACACATAGAATCTCACGCAACCGCACACGACATATATACAGACACACACCACGACGACGATTCGTGATATCAATCCCTTTCTTACTCTTCTGTAAGCCCTGATCCTCCCGCGAACAATCCACCGCCTTCACCTCCTCGCTCACCCCTCCAACGCACCCCGAGCCCGCTTGTCCCGCAGAAAATCTCGCGGATGTGCAATCCGCGCTAACTCCTTCACCCCTTCCTCGCTCTCTTTCCCCTTTACTCGGGACGACGATCTAGAAGAGGAGGGGGGTAATGTTACGCGGCGGACACCGAGTGCGTGTCGCGGGAGCCGCGTGAACGTCGCGCGCTCGGCGCGATTGTTTGTTGCCGAGCGATAGGTTTGTTTAGAGAGATTCTGAGCTGGGAGAGCTGTCACGGCGTGCCACGACGAGATTTGTATTGCGCGTTCTTTCTGTATTTCTTTGTGAATAAAGTGCTTTGTTAAGAAGACGCGTGTTCTCCTTTCGCCGCAAGCGCGTGCGCGATTTCCGGAGTCTGGCAAAAGCGCTGTTTCGCCGTCGCAAGTGCAACAATATTCTTTCCTCTGCTCCGCCTCCGAGCGATGACTTTCCGATTATTTGTAAAATTCGCGACATTACATCCGTCCACACAACACACTTAACTAAAAAATTGTAACAAAAACCCCTCTTAATGAATAAATTAATATGTTTTATATCCGATCAGTTTAATTAAATCGACCTCTCATCCTCCACATCCTCCACATCCTCAATTGATTGCACGGTCTCGTTTTTAGTTCATAGAGTTAAATCTCTAGACTTAAAAAGGGACCGACGAGCGGGGCCTCATAAGATAGAATAAGATCGGCATACGCCGTTGACCTGTCCGTGAGAGCACACAAACTCGCTCGACTCTGCCGGAGCGGAATCGCCAACCTGCTGTGCGGAGAGAGAGAAACGACAACTCTCTGTTACTCCACCATAGCCCGACCGTGGGCCACGACGTAACATAAGATTATCATTTGTTAATATGCTGTTTTCAGTATTACTTGGATTTGCGACTGTATTTTGTGTTATTATTTCTATCGTTTTTTCATTTATAATATTTCTTTTATTTAAATCAATTTTATCTAGATTTATAACTTTATTTTGTTTTATGAATTGTTTAGTTGTAATTTGATTTATATTACTTAAAATATTAAGAATAAACTTTCTAGAATGTTCTTTTTATGTTCGGCGTTATTCTTGTTGTCTAGCTATTTCTATTCTTTTTTCTAGTTGGTCGAAAGTAAAATATATATTATTTAATATATATTATTTAATATATTATTTAATATATTATTTAATATATAATTTATAAGTTGAGGTTCAAGTTTGATAAAGAAAATACAATTTGGTTTAATCAAAAGGCGTTTCCGAACTGTTGCAGGGTTTTGTGCAATTTCATAGGAATTTACTTTGGCCACGACACCAAACATTACATGATGGACTTCATCAGGTACAATTACAACATTGTCAGAAACAAACTCAGCATATTTCATTAAAACATGTATCAGAAAAGAACTAATCCTTTCCCATTTAAACATTTTTTCGAAAATCACCACATTCAACAATCACATCAATTTTCTAAGGAGTAGAAATTACATAATCAATTTTCAATTAAAAATACTAAAATTAGAACTCAACAAATGTTATCGTAATGTTAGCTTGTATCTCAGAAAATTGCAAGTAGTTGGTAACATACTTTAGAAGAGAGTTCCATGCAATATACTTAACAAATTCATACTTACGCAACAAACAGCAATTCATCGTTTTCATACAAGGAGACTTCGCATTCTTAATAGGAAAATTTACACATTGAAGTCAAGAAAAAGCCAAAATATTAAGCCTATAAATTATTATGTCTACAAAACAAATATTACACATACAGAAGTAGTCAACAACCATAGAAATGTTATTTTTCACAAAAATGCAGAGTTTAGTTTCAATTCATTCTCACATAGCAACAACATTAACATACCTCCACAAATTTTTAAAAAATATGAGGTCGGAGATCTTCAGATCAATGACAAATGGTTTGTAAATCTCACTAATCTCCATATTCTCACGCAAATAGTAGAATTATTATAATTAGAAGATAGATTTACCTTACCGATTAGACACAAAAAAACAAAGTCATATGTGAAACTATTAAGAATGTAGAAAACAATATCAAAAAAATACATGGATGTAACAACCAAAGCCAACATCCGTAATTTCACAGTCACATATCTCAGCAATTTCATCAAACAAAAAATAGAATTAAATACATTAGAAAAGAGTCTATTGAGCAAAGCTCATAAGGTCCACAAATTTATAAAAGACAATCCTGACATTCTTTTTACTAGAGCTGATAAAGGCAACACCACAGTTGCTATTACTAAGAATGATTATATAGAAAAAACGACTCACATATTGAATGATAGTAACACTTATAGTATTGTCAACAAAAACCCGATAAGGAAGATTGAAACTGAACTTAACAGCATTTTAACCAGATGGACAAACAAAGGTTTTATCGAATCACACACCAAGAGATTCTTGTATGATAGCGATGCATTGTTACCTAGAGCGTACGGTGTCCCAAAAATTTACAAAGCAGAAGTATCTCTTAGAATTATTGTATCTACTGTCAATAGTCCACTACATAGAATTAGTTGTTACCTACACAAATTAATAAATGATAACATACCAACTTCTCTTTTTTTCATCAAAGATAGCTTCCACCTTTTTAATATTTTATCAGGCCTTAAATTAGATAATAATTACATAATGTGCTCGTTGGATGTAGTTTCTTTATTTACAAATGTCCCGATAGAGCTAGCCTTAAGAGCAGTTGAGAGCAGGTAGAGATACATAAAGATGAACACCAAAATCAATCAAGAAGAGTTTATGATAGCATTGAGATTCATACTGTCTTCTACATATTTCTCCTTTAACAAAATAATTTACAAACAAACTTTCGGCACATCTATGGGGTCTTCATTGTCACCCATAGTAGCAGATATCACTCTACAAGATATAGAAATAAAAACGTTACATTCATTACAGTTTAACATCCCTTTTTAGTTTACATATGTTGACGATATAGTTATGGCAATTCCTAATAATAAAATTAGTGAAATATTCAGTATTTTCAGTTCAATAAACCAAAGACTGCAATTTACACATGAACTGCAACAAAATAATCATCTCAGTTTTTTAGATTTGGATATTATCCTCGAAAAAAATACTATTGTTTGTGATTGGTACCACAAACCGACCTTTTCGGGAAGATATCTAAACTTCTTATCACAAAATCCTATGTGCCACAAAATAGGTACCATCTATACTTTGGTTGACAGAGCTATTCTTTTGTCCGATCCATCCTTTCATCGGAAAAACTTAATGAACATTATTCAAATTTTAATCAATAATTCCTATCCTACAGATTGTATATTTAGAACCATTAACAAAAGACTCAAGACTTTTTTCAACCAAACTTAATAAAAATAGTGATGATACAAATATTTCCGAAGTCAAATATTTCGTTATACCATATATTCCTCCTTTAACTAATAATTTCAATCCACTTAAAATCATTCAAAATACTAGGATTTTATACAGTAATATAAGTCAATTGGGCAAATTTATTAAGTCTCACAAAGATCCAATAGACACTATACACCAAAAAAACGTAGTGTACAAAATACATTGTCATTCATGTGAAAACATATATGTAGACCAGACAAAATGTCAACTTATTTCTAGGATCAAAGAACATAAAAATTATGTTAAAACATTTAATAAAAATTCAGTCATAGCCGAACACACCATAAACACAGGACATATTGTTAATTGAGACACCACAAAAATATTAGACATGGAACCGAATTACATTAAAAGACTCACATCCGAAATGTTGCACATGAAATTGCAGAAACACAGTTTAAATAAGATGCAAGACACCGAGCATTTAGACAATTCGTATTTACCGCTATTGGACAAAATTGAATAAAATATGTTTTGTGTAAACTTGCCTTTTGCCACATGACATATCAAAATATTAGTGACTTTTACTCAGTACAACCGTTACTGTCAACTAGTCAACAACTTAAACACATGTAACCAACCAGATGTGAAATTGTGGTAAAAGGTAGGGCATTGTGATTTCATTTTTGTTGTTTTGACTCATTTAACTCTTTTTTTTTATTATTACTCGTGTGACTTTCTCATTTTTGCCCACATTATACAATTTATACCTGATATAAGTTTTGTAATTTCATTCAGATAACACTGAAGAAGACTTTAAATAAAAGTCGAAACGTTTGTTTTTCACACTCACCAAGAGTTATCATTTAATTGCACAAAACCCTGCAACAGTTCGGAAACGCCTTTTGATTAAACCAAATTGTAATATATATTATCTTTTTTAAGTAATTTATTTTTAATACTGATATTTATACAATAAAAATTTATTAAACAATGTAATTCTACATACAATGCAATATATAGAAGACTAATATACTATAAAGTATATACAATCTATTATATATATTATCTGACACGTTCTCTGTAAATAATAATAAACTTTTTGTATAATATCTGCTTATAAGCCAAAATGTCAGCGCAAAAAATATACAGCCAATAGTTTAATTCAGCGCTTATGGCAGCCCATACAGAGCGCCAGAGCAGCCAATATGATATAATACTGTATAGATCCAGTTGCAACCTGAAATAAAAAAATAATATTTTAATATATACACACAATTTGATATATATACACAATATATACACAATATATACACAATATTTAATATATACACACATATATATACCCACAAAGAATATCTCCGAACTATATAGATTTTAATCAAATTTTTGATCACAACTTTAAGTATTTAATTTAACACAGATTCTTTACAGTATTAAATACATTTAGATACACAACGTGTTGTATATGTACGCATACATATACTATTTTAATTCTTATCTATTCTGGTTAACGGTTTGATAATTATTATACGGTAATTATGCAGTTTAGCAACTTTTTTCAATTTTGGTTATTTTAACTCAGTTTTTTTACAAACGCTTTATTTTGTCAGTCTAATGAGGAATCGATCGGGGGAGCTTGCAAAAATTATGTACTTTTTTCTTTTTTTAAAAAAACGTGAAACTCGAAAAATGTTCACAATTATGTTGATACCGTGTCCACTAATTTGAGTTTTGTTACGCACCAACCAATGATGCATGAGAACGTTAGTTTGAACAAGTTTTCCCTATACATGTTACCGCCGGTCGGCTTTCGTTTTCGAGTCATAAACAAAAGAAGGTTTCTTACGATTATTACGATTATCTCTAAAAGTAATCACGTTATGCAAAAAGTTGTCAAATAAGAAATGTAAGAAATTCGATTTTTTATAAAGAAGGTTATGATATTCAATTACCTAGCTCTAATTGTTTTTATGTTAGAACGTTAAGTCCATTGCATTTACGTATATATTACAATGCGTAACGTGATGCGTGATAACCTCAATAAACTCGAGTTGAAACAAACACAAGTTAAGATCAATTGTTACACAAAGTTATTTTTTATTAATGTTTGCGTTGTAAACGTATAGGCAGGGGGGGTGCGCCCCCTCGAGTGGGAGTCTTTTGCCCACGTTGCGATTGCCTACAGTCACTATTGCCCACGTTGCAATTGCCCACGTTGCGATTGCTCCCGTTCCGATTGCCCACGAGTTGCTTTTGCCCACGTTGGGCAATTGCAACGTGAGCAAAAGCAACTCGTGGGGAATCGCATTGTGGGCAATCGCAACGTGGGCAATTGCAACGTGGGCAATCGCAACGTGGGCAATAGTGACCGTGGGCAATCGCAACGTGGGCAATTGCACCGTTGGCAATCGCAACGTGGGCAATCGCAACGTAGGCAATCGCAACGTGGGCAAAAGCAACTCGTGGGCAATCGCAACGTGAGCAATCACAACGTGGGCAATCGCAACGTGGGCAATCGCAACGTGGGCAATAGTGACTGTAGACAATCGCAACGTGGGCAAACGGGACGCTCCCCGCCCCCTCTGCACCCTCTTACAAAATTTAACCTAACCTTGTCACCGTACCCAGGAGACGGTAGGTGCATGGCCGTGGACAAGTACAAAAAAACCAAAGAACAGCAAATCAGAATGCCGGAACAGTCATTGGCCAAGGAAAAAGAGCCAACGGCGGGACAGAATGCGCCAAAAGAGGTGCGTAGGACACCGACTAGCAACAGCAATGTGGACGGCTCTTGAAGAAGCTAAAAAGACAAAAGACATTTTAATTTTAACCGTGCGTCTTAAGGCCAGACAAGCTTAACCTTTACGCTGCCGGGATTTGAAGA
>NW_018021304.1:43107-45871 GCF_002006095.1 Pseudomyrmex gracilis | reverse complement strand
AAAAAATTTTATTTTGTTTAAAAATCCGTTTTTTTAGATTCTTGAGGTCATTAAAAACGATAGTGAAGTTAGTTTTTGAGTACAGTAAATTTTTAGGACTGTATGAATCTCCTTCAGCGTTACCCCGCCAATGGCAAGGACGTAGATAGATATTGTGGCTCCAATCTTTTTTTTTTCATTTTTTTGTTCTTGTTTAGTTTAGTTTTGTTTTTATTATGTTTTCTTGTTGCTTATTGTTTAATTTATTTGTAAATTTGAAAATTAAAAAAAATTTTTTTTTAATTACTTTTGAGAAATCTTTCTATGGTAATTCGGGTTGGATTCGTGTATGTGTGTACTATATATAAGTACTTATACGTATTTATATATACTTCTTGTGGAAGTTTATGCATGTTTTGATAGGCTGCTTAACAGCGTCTATATATAGACGCTCCGGCAGCGTAAAGGTTAAAGTAGTCTGCGTATTGTAAGGCCTAGTTTGTTTTATTTTAGTTTATTAACATGTTTTATAACAAAATATGTTTTATAACAAATTATAGTTACGTTAATTTTAAAACGTGGTAGTAACGCAAAATAAGATGCGCCGGAAAAAACAGGCGATGGTTTTTATGGTTGGATGTCGAAAAGGTTGGGTGGTTAGAAGATTAAGTTCTGTACTTGAACTTATTAAAGTACCCTTTATTGCTCCTGATCTTTACAATGTTCCTTCAACGTTTCTTACACGGCTGTACCTCACTGCGGTAAACTCTCCGGCTTGCGGAGCCACACAGTGAGCTAGCAGTCCAATCACGGTCTCCCTCTTCTTTATCCACGCGATCGATTTATAGTAGATCGATCGCGCTGATTCAGCAGGCCCACCGGTCCTAGCAACGGCCGTGCTAGTTACCGGTGCCGGTGTTGACACATGCTGCGTTGCACTTCGGACAATGCGGCAATGTGTCGCACCCTGTGGCAACTAGCAGTTCTTCCTAGAACTGCTGCCTTCCTGCAACTTACCTAGGTCATTGAGCAATGACAGTGATGTCTCATCACATTGCTCAATGGCCTTATCTTACTAAACCTTAAATACAAAAATTGGCGCACAATATTATTTTTGTTTATATTATTTTAAAAAGTGTCCTATTCTGTATTAGTTAGTATGGACAAAGAGTAAAAAGACACAAAAGATAAAAAAAAAAAATTTATTTTCATTTTTTGTTTTTGGCATTTCTCAGCTAGCGTGTGGATTTAGCCAAAGCTGGCGTAGAGAAAATTTTGAAAATTAAAACTTTAATTTTCTGACCAGTTAGGGTAAAGATAACCTGTAAAGGTAAAATAGTGAAATGAGCTCCTAGAGAGGTGTAGACGTGTTCGTATACACACACACATACACACACACACTCACACATACACGTAGAAGTGAAATACGCGACATACGGAAAGGGGGTATCAGTTAAACGCAAAATTTAGTAAAGAGAAAAAAATTTAGGGTTTTCCCCTAGATGGAATAAAATTTGGAATAATTGGCTTGAAACGGTTTGAAGACTCCTATGAAGGTTTATTTCATGAAAACACCACGATTTTGGAAGCCTAGGGAATTTTCACCAAATTTCCAAAATAGTGGAACGTGAACCGAAATGACGCGTATGACACATACATAAGTCAGGGCGTACAAAACAACCGTCAGAAAAGACGAGAAACGTAGTCTCTTTTTTGATTGGTTGAATAAAAACAAACATATCTAACTGGGGGTTTTGCTTGCGCAAGTTGCAAACGCAACTTAAGAAGCTTGCGCGAACAAGAACGAGGCAAACATCGAGAGTGGTCGTTGGACCTTCGCGGGCTCGAGATGGGTCAATCCGAATAATCGCGAATAAACAAAGGTGCAAGCACTCGCAAAAGCTAAATATGCGATCCGCGCATATTAAAATAATTAGCATAAGTGTATTATTAATCAAGTGATTGTATTTAGTAAAAATAAATATAAAAAACTTATATTTACGTGTGAAACGTGATGTTAATACCTACCTTTTGTGCGGACATTCCTATCCTTATCCAGGACCTGAAAATAAAGAGAAGGAGGAAGCATCGAGAGAGAAGGATGGACGATGGTGCAAGATCGTCGTTAAATAAGCATCTGGCGACCGTGAAACATGGAGTATGTAAGTACTTTTATTAAAAGAATGTAAAAATCCGGTCACAACCTAACCTAACCTTAACTTAAACTGAAAATATTTAAGGCCGATACGAGCCATTCGCAGGATGTTTGTGCGGAAACTATGCGTGTACATATATATATATATATATACATGTAACGAATTTTACTTGTAAATTTTTACAAGTATTTTTTGAATTGAAATCTCAATTCTTAAAATCATACGGGATGCTGGATTTGCATCTCACATATGAAAAAACCCCGGATACCCCCCTAACTAATTTTAAAATATTGCGAAAAAAACTCCTCGGCCAGAAGTCAAACCTGGAATCTCCGGCTTTCCGTGCTATCGCCTTCTCTATTAGGCCACCGAGGCACTTGGAGTTAGTCTCGCAATACTCATACATATATCGAAGATGGCCTGATAATGTTGTTAACGCTAATTTTCAGCCAGCGTAATTTCAAGACTTAACACTCGTGAAATGAAGTTTCCGCACAAACATCCTGCGAATGGCTCGTATCGGCCTTAAATATTTCGGGTGATACTCTATTGACCACAGTACGATTCGACACCGCTCGATTCGACACAGATTTATTCGACACGAAATTATTCGACACCGTACGATTCGA
>NW_018021304.1:39214-42712 GCF_002006095.1 Pseudomyrmex gracilis | reverse complement strand
GTACGGTGTCGAATAATCTGGTGTCGAATCGTACGGTGTCGAATAATTTTGTGTCGAATCGTACGGTGTCGAATAAATCTGTGTCCAATAATTTGGTGTCGAATCGATCGGTGTCGAATCGTACTGTGGTCAAACGGAACACGCCCAATATTTCCTGTTGACAATTTCACGAGCGTTAAGTCTTTTAACTTAAACTCTTCTTTCTGCATTCCCTCTCGCAAAATTTCCACAATGGTTAATCTATGTTACTACAAGATCAATAGAAATGAGTAAAAATTTTGCGAAGAGGAATGCAGAAAGAAGAGTTTAGGTTAGGAGTTTAGGATTAGGTTATGTTTCGTAGGGGGGTGCAGGGGGCGCATTGTCTGAAGTGCAACGCAGCATGTGTCGACACCGGCACCGGTAACTAGCACGGCCGTTGCTAGGACCGGTGGGCCTGCTGAATCGGCGCGATCAATCTACTATAAATCGATTGCGTGGATGAAGCAGGGGAGAGTTTGTAAACCGACTGCTAGCTCACTGTATAGCTCCGCAAGCCGGAGAGTTTACCACAGTGAGGAACAGGCATGTAAAGAACATAAGGAACATTGTAAACGGAGCAATAAAGATAAGAATATAAGTTCAAGCTTAGAACTTCATCACCCGACCTTCCTCGACATCTAACAAATAAAAATCTTTTACGCCGCGTAGGGCTATATCCAAATATCTATCCGGGTACACTAAAAACAAAAAAATAAAAAATTGTTTGCAAATCGGCCTTTATCTTTACTGCTACGCTACCGGTGTAGCCTAGCCTTAACTATAGCAGAAACAAACGTTTAGAATTCGACAAAACAAAACAAAGTTACTAGAACTTAAAACTTTATTCACGCGCATGACTTATGTCTCGATCTTATGTCTAAACTACACGTTGATAAAATAAAATAAAATAAAGTGTTACAAAAACATTATGCGCTGTATGATTAAAACTACAATAAAATACAGTGGTTAATATGTATATCCGTCCGCTGACGACTTGCTCAAGTCTCGCAACCCCCCTTTCCTTAGGAAGTTTTCTCACGTATCGTCTTTGGTTGGTTTTTTCGGCTGGTTTCTATCGCTCGTCTCGTTCTCACAATGTACTCGCTCCTCGCCGCATGTCACTAAGGCTGACGGTGACAAGGTTAAGTTAGGTCAGGAGTTTTCAGTTAAAATATAAATAAAACACAATTTTAAAAATATTTTTTTATTTAGAATATATTAAATATTTATACTATACATAATATCTATAATATATATAAAGTATTTATGATACATTATATTTATATGCTTATATTATGTTTATATTGTATTATATTATATTATATTTTTATTTTATATTAGTTTTTAAATATAAACATTAAAACTTAACAATTTTTTGTCAGTAAACCTTTACATCATGTTATCATATATTAACAAACTGCACAATCAATACAAAATATCGTCTAAAGCTAAGATATCACAANAATTTTCTTTATCTACGTCATCATATATTAACCTCTTGGGCACTATGCGCCATTATAGTGGCTTTCGCGGATGTCATCTTTCTGTACGACGCACCACTATAGTGGCTTTCGCGGATTTATTAGAATAAATTGTTAAAGTTAAAATGCGTGTATCATATCTTTAAGAAAAATTATAATTAATTCATCAAACACTTCATTCCAATGTACTCGTGTAAAGAACAGCATTATCCGTCACACATTGCAGTGCCGTATCATTTACACGTAATTCGCGTTGAACTCTGCCGTACAGAGAAACAGCCCCGCGCAAAATTCAGCCGTGCCTAAGAGGTTAAAAACCTACACATCTTTCGCAATTACTACAAAATATCTTGTAAAAATAAGGTATAAAATATTATGTTTATGTAACTATAATTTAATAAAAAACATTTTTCGAGAAAATTTGCATAATTTTCAAATTATCAAGTATATTAAAACAAAAACACTGTTATGTACGATGCGCCGTACCTGAGTGCGCAAAAACCAGATCACCAGATAGGTCATTTTTAAACGCTTATAATTCAAAAAATATTGTAGCCTCGACAATATGGTATTAGAAATTTTGTCTCAAAATAAACTCAGGAATACGTCATTTAATTTGAAGTCGTTAGTTGTGGGACACCCTGTATATATAAAATTTTGATTTTTTTGGATGTACAAACCGAAATTATATAAACTTGAATACTAATATCTTTTATGTTACATGGTTTTCAATATTGTAAAAACTGTATAATTCATATTACCAATTAATACAAATATATGATATATCTTGAAATGTTTTAGTTTTATCAATAATATTATTAGTACTTTTTCTCTAAAATTGGAAATCTTGAAAAAGCATTTCACAGTGTTATATGCACCAAGCAGGCAACGTGAACTTGTTCCGTGTCTTGCCTTATAGCCGGCTTAGGCGTCGTCTACAATACAGTCGTAAGCCGTAAACCGTAAGAAAGTGACCAATCACAATCGATTATTCTTCCGTGATTTGTCTGTGATTGGTCAATTTTTTACGGCTTACGGCTTACAACTATTGCAGACGACGCCTTATGGAAAGGAGATAGAACATAGTAGGGGAAAACGGGGTCACGACGCTCGGCGGGTTGGACCGATCACCTCAATTGCGAGAAATTTAAAGAATAATATACATGTAACGGTTTGACTTTTCTGTCAAGACGTATTCTGTCGTATGAGTTAAATTTAGTGTTAAGCTGCGGAGTAGCTCGTCGGAATCAAGGATCGGTTAAGGTAAAGCAATCAGAGACGACTCGGTTATAATGTAAAAAGAGTAGAAATATACGTGTTTATTCAAAAAAAATAAAGAAAAGACTTACACATAAATATTCAAAGGAAATCGCGAAAGTACGCTTGAAAAAAGAACAGTGAATAACGTAAAAATCTCGTAAACGGTGAGTCTTTCAAAAAGTCAATTTTCATATATTGTGTTCACAGAGAAAAGAAAAAAACGCTTTCTTAAACAATTGATTTCTTATAGTTGATCAGCCTCTTTGCTTTGCCCGTGCGTAGCACGGTGCCTTCACTTAAATCGGGAAACTAACGCTCTCCTGGAACGACTTGATACTGAGGCCGGTTTTCCCGGCGGGAAATACGAGGTTCCCCTGGAGCGGATCGAACGGAAAGCCGGTTTGCCCGGCGGAGAACACGAGATTCCTCTGGAGCGGAGCAGAAAGGATGCCGGTTTACCCAGCGGAGAAACTAAGTTTCCCTGGTGCGGGTCGGATCGAATCTTGGAGGACTTATCGGTTTTCCCGACTGAGGAATTTCTTCCCCGCACGTCTCTCTAGATTCAAAGATCGGAGCTGATCTGCCGTCGAAGGTTTTTTGCCCGGTTTATATTCCCCCCGGAGCATCTGATTGTTTGTTGCAATTGTCGCTGCGCGGGGGAAACAAATAACTATTTTCCTGATGCTCCAAGGCGCGGCGCAGCGCGCGGTGCGGGCGGCGAATCGAGCGGCGCTTG
>NW_018021304.1:36175-39180 GCF_002006095.1 Pseudomyrmex gracilis | reverse complement strand
CGTCGACAGCGCGTATCGTTTATGCGCTGCATTTTGGCGTTTTATTTGGCGCAAAGCGCCGTTTTATGCCAGGACAAATAGTCGGTCCCGGCTGTAACGATTCAGGATCGTTACATTCATTACTGTTTGTCTAATGTTTTACTTCATATAAAATGTATCTAAAATAATATGACATTACGCATATATGAGTAACTACAAAAAAGATATATTCAATGAAAATTTTCAGTGAGTATTTATATAAGAAATTATGACATTATAATAAAAATTTTAGCATACTTAAATGCATGCACATCATAATGTATAATTACTAATGTAATCTTCAGTATTTCAAGTTTTCATATAACGATACATTAAAATATAATTTTTTTATTTGTTTTAATTTTTGGAACTTTTGTAACTACATAAGCGAGCGAGATAATAAGAGTCACGGAGCGCGGGTCGTGGCGCTCAGGCATGCGCAGCGAAGAAGGTTATGTTCCTATAGTAATAGATAGAACCTGCCAAAGCACGCATTGTTCAAACGATTGTTTATTGAAATAAACAAGCTAAGTTGATACACATGTACGTAAGATGTGTGCACAAAACATTTAAGGATTAAGTAGTAGTTTTATGATTATTTTCATGTGTAATTTGAAAATTAGATCTTTTATAAGTTTTACATATTAAATTGAAGGTATACATTGAGGTTCGAATTTGTTATTGTTTCTTTAGATGCTTCAAAAAAGAAAAAAAACCACAAATAAAAAAAATAGAATAAAAGAACTTTTTTTAATGAGGTAAAAACAGTTAATGAAGAAAGCATGTCAATACGCCAAGCAGGAAAAAGTTACAAAATTTCATTTAGCACACTGCGAGAAAAAGTAAAAACAGAAATAATAACTAATTCAAAACTAGGTGGAAAGACAGTTTTTACACCAGCACAAGAAGAAGCTATGGCTGAAGAGATTAAAACATTGGCATAACTATTTTATGGTTTAACTCCCTTACAAATAAGAAGTGCAGCTTATTACTTTGCAGAGCAGAATAATATTCATAATAAATTCAACAAACAGACAAAGTTAGCTGGAAAAGACTGGTTTTATAATTTTTTGAAAAGAAATAACATGGCTGTTCGCAAACCTGAGCCAACTAGTATCAATTGAGTGATATCTTTCAACGAGAGTGATGTTAATATTTTCTTTGACATTTTAGAATTTTTTTATAACAAATATAACTTTCCAGCAACAAGAATATGGAATATGGACAAAACAGGTATTTCTAATGTACAACAGCCAGGAAACATTGTTGCTAAAAGAGATCAGAGGCGTGTTGCTTCTATTGTTACTGCAGAGCGAGGTAAAAATGTCACGCTAATCTGTGCCCTGAGTGCTTCAGGTAATTTTATACCGCCTATGTTCATCTTTCCTCGCCAAAGAATGAAAGATACATTATCCAAAAATGGTCCAATTGGAGCTATACACAAATTTTCACCAAATGGATGGTACAATACAGAATTATTTCTTTTGTGGTTAAATCACTTTAGAAATTATGTGAAATGTACGACAGACAATTCAGTTTTATTAATTCTAGATAATCACGTCAGTCACATTTCTCTAAATTCTTACAATTAGTGCCGAAAAAATGGAATTATAATGCTTTCACTTGTACCACATACTTCTCATAGATTACAACCCTTAGATGTGTGTTTCTTTGGACCATTTAAAGCTACTTATCGTAAAGAGTGCGACGCATTTTTAAAGAAAAAGGCTATTCAAAAAAGTTTACGTGATAATCTAACTGAGATAGTTAATAAGGCTTATTGTAAAGTAGCTTCGATTGAAAAGGGAGTTTCAAGATTTAAAACTACAGGAATCTATCCATTAGATCGAGAAGTTTTTTCAGAACAAGACTTTGTAGCTGCTAATGCACTTTTGCAAACTGAAGTAGAAGAGGGGCATCAACAAAAAATTAATCTAACAGCAGATTCTTGTATTTCTCCAACGCTTGAAATACCAAAGCAGACTAAAAATATATATAATTAATGTTGAACAATTATCTATACTTATATTAGATTCAAACTGTGTAGGAAACCTTCTTTCAGGTTTTTTATCTGAGGATGATCCAAAGCCTGGATCGAAATGTAAACTTTTTATAATAAATCCTTTTTTACACACTGACATCCGTGTTTTAGGCTCTTATTGGCCATTTGACCTTTCCTTTTGATTCTAGTTATGTTTTACTACGATCAAATACGCTAGTAGTTGAGAATGATATGATTTTAAATAATACAAAGAAAGCATTATCAGAGCCAGAGAAAGCTGTACTTATGTCTTCAACAAATACTTATAATACAAATACTTATAATACTTATAATACAAATATTGCTAATGTTGAATTATCTCTTTTTTCATTACAAACTCAAAAGATATTACCACAATCAAATATACGTAGAAGTAAAAAGCAGAAGTCTGTAGTACTTATAAATTCTCCATTAAAAGAACAGTTAGAGGAGAAAGAAAAAAAAGAGAACAAGGAACATATGTTTAAATGTAAAAAAATAAAACAAGAAAAAAACGCTATAAATTAAGATAAAGAAATTTCCAAACAAAATAAAAAAAGAAAGAAAAAGATTTTCAAAGCTGATGATGAAGAAGTGTCTAAAACAAAGCAAAGAAACAAAGAAACAAAGAAAACAACATTTACAAAAATCAAAAATCAAAATACGTAAAACTATAACAGACTATTAAAGTACAAATATAAATTATAAAAAAAGTTTTTTGGTATTAATAAAAACTATAAAATTTTTAACCAATGAATGAATATAAGGCCTTACGAGCCGTTCTCAAAGTGTTGAGTGAGAACTTATACATGTATATATATACAGGGTCCGCCACTTAAATCCGGACAAATTTGAATTTGACATTCCCATCATATTAGAATGCAGCAGTAGGTGCCATATGACCTAAAGATAGGTTAGAGACGTCGATAAGACATTAATAACCTTAAAATGGCCGAGTCGTTCAGGA
>NW_018021304.1:32998-35595 GCF_002006095.1 Pseudomyrmex gracilis | reverse complement strand
ACATTGAGTAAAATGTCTCAGAAAAGATCCCTTAACCCAGCTATAAAGCAGTCTATTTATGTTTTTTCATATTTTCTGTAATAAACAACTTTTTCGAGAAAAAAATTTTTGTCCGGATTTAAGTGGCGGACCCTGTATATGTATACACATGTAACGAATTTACTTGTAAATTTTACAAGTGAGTTTTTTGAATTGAAATCTCAATTCTTAAAATCATACGGGATGCTAGATTTGCATCTCACATATGAGAGACCCCGGATACCCCCCTAACTAATTATTAAAATATTGTGAAAAAAACTCCTCGGCCAGGAGTCGAACCTGAAATCTCCGGCTTTCCGTGCCATCGCCTTCCCTGTTAGGCCACCGAGGCACTAAGTGCCTTATATTCATTCATTGGTTTAAATTTCACGAGCCTTAAGTCTTTATTAATTATAAAATTTTTGTTTCATTACTTCTAACAAAATGTAAATTAGAAAATATTGTTGCAAGATGCAGCGCGTGTCGACCACGCGGTATACGAAGATGTTTGTCGAACAATCAATTGCTTAGATGCTTTTGTTCGGGTAGCAACGGAGTTGTTTACGGCGAGATTCAAGAAAAGTTGGAAGCTGGACTCGGAATCGACAGAAGGCTGAACCAACGGCTCAGGATTTTCTCGCGTATTTACCGCAGCCTTTGTAACGCGTTTGTGAATAAAGCTCTTGTGTGATATACGCGGTGTTACTTCCTTTTCGCGAAGCGCATCTATACGGCCGGAACGCGACAAAACGCGGTCGTGAGCGCAACATTTGGGGGCTCGTCCAGGATTGAGCTTGAGAAACCGACGGCATGGCTTTAGTGCATTCGCGGAGATCGCGCAATCAGGTTGCGGCAGAAGCGGCGGAGGCGCCGGCGGCGGCGGTGGCAATGTCTGAAAACGAAACGCTGCGCGCGGTTCTGCAGGAGCTGGAGCACCTGCAAGAAGAGCGTCGTTTAGAAAGAGATTCTTTCCATCGGAATGAAAAGGAATTCAGCGACTTCGTGCGCCGGAAGAAGGAAGATGTTCGTCGCCTGAAGGAGCGGCTTTGACGTGATGTATCAGGCGAGTCATTTTCAAATAGTTCTCCTGTACGGGTGGGAGAATTAACAGGAGTTAAAATTAAGCCGGACGTATACGACGGGAGTGTTCCGTGGCGAGTTTTTTGCGCAGTTTGAGTTGGTCGCGCGTGCGAACGGGTGGAGCGACGCGGCGAAAGCAACGGTTTTGGCCACTAACTTGAAGGGGAAAGCGCGTTTGGTTTTAGAGGGATTGGAGGAGAGGTTTAGTTATGAAGAGATCCGAACAAATATGGAATTGCGATACGAGAAGCGGGAGCTTTTTCAAAGTTGTTACGCGCAATTTACTAATCGTAGACAGCGGGGTGGCGAGGATCTTGCGGCGCTTGGCGCGGATCTGGAGTGTTTGTCACGTCTCGCGTACCCGGAGAGTTTGCACAAAGTTCGCGAGAAGTTTGCTTGCGCGCAATTCATTGCCGCTCTCTCGGATGGCTTCGTGAAGCGTACGTTGCAATTAAAAAATGTGACTTCGTTGAGGACTGCTGTTGAACGGGCAAAGGCAGTGAAGGCTATTCAAGAGAATAGTTTCGGGGCGAGCAGAGAAACGCCGTATAATTTTAAGAAAAACGGCGAGCGGAAAACGGGGAATGGAACGAAGAAGGAGCGGGAGCAGAGGGGAGATGGTGAGCGAAGAGAGAGTGAGTATTGGAAGTGCAGAAAGAAGGGGCACTTCCGCTACGAGTGTCCGGCTAATTTGTCGGAAAACAAGGCTTAGTCGAGCTTCCAGAGGTGGGTTCGGCTATGGGGTAGGACACCCCGGAGAGGGTGTTTTCTGTTCAACGAGTTGATAATAAGAAAAATAATTTATTTGTTTTTTGAACAATAAATCGTGTTATTTTAAATTTGACACGGGCTCCGATGTGTCTATTGTGAATTTTCATTTAGTGAAGAAGTCGCAATGTCGAAGGTTGTCGGGGAGGCCGAGATTGAGGTATCCTACCGGTGAAGAAGTTCCAGATGAATTTGAATGTGTGGCTCGGGTGGTTGTGGAGGGACATTCTTTGAGTATGGCTTTCTATGTGGCGGATATATCAGACAATTGCATTCTGGAGATAGACTTATTCAAGAAGGCAGGTCTGAGTGGGGCGATGAAGTCACCCCTCCCGGGTAGGTCGGAAGCGTCTTGCTGTCGGGTGTGTGACGTTTCTAGAAGTGTTCCGGCTAATTTAAAAGATTTTTATGAACGGAATTCGGTTGATTTGGATGAGACACAGAGGGTTATTCTTGCTAAATTCGTGGTTGAGTTTCAGGATGTCTTTTCTGATCAAATCGTAACTAAGAACTATGATGTTCTTCAACATAAGATAAATCTTCAGGATCCACGCCCGAATTAACAGGCTCCAAGAAGGATTCCGATAGGAATGCGGGCTGAAGTGAAAAAGATTATTCAAGAAATGAAGGATCAAGGGGTTATTGAAGAGGGGTGATACTCTATTGACCACAGTACGATTCGACACCGCTCGATTTGACACAGATTTATTCGACACCAAATTATTCGACAC
>NW_018021304.1:22778-32477 GCF_002006095.1 Pseudomyrmex gracilis | reverse complement strand
CGAATAAATCTGTGTCCAATAATTTTGTGTCCAATAATTTGGTGTCGAATCGATCGGTGTCGAATCGTACTGTGGTCAAACGGAACACGCCCATTGAAGAGTCTTGTAGCCCGTGGGTCTCTCCGGCGGTTATTTTAAAGAAGGACGGTTCTTTAAGTTTCTGTGTGGATTATTGTAAATTTAATGCGGTCACGATTAAGGATTTTTATCCCCTTCCTAGAAGACGATCTCCTAGATCAGTTGTCCGGGAATGAATGGTTCTCCACTTTAGATATAAAAAGTGGATATGGGCACTTAAAAATTCGACCAGAGGATAGGGAAAAGACTGCCTTTTTAGTAGGCAATGGGTTGGGGCAGTTCACGATGATGCCTTTTGGTTTGTGCAACGCTCCAGGCACTTTTGAGCGTTCCATAGAGCGGGTTTTTCAGCAGTTGGTAACCAAGATTTGTTTGGTTTATTTGAATGACGTAGTTGTTTTCGATAAGTCTTTTGAGGAGAAAGTAGCTAATCTGAGGGAAGTTTGTCTGAAGCTTAGGGCGGCTGGTTTGAAGCTTAATCTTAAAAAATGTAATTTGTTTAGAAAGCAAGTGGAGTATCTTGGTCATGTGATTTTGGCCGAGGAGATTTCGACGGATCCAAAAAAAATTGCAGCTGTGGCGGAATGGCCTGTTCCGCAAAATAAGAAGCAAATTTGCAGTTTTCTGGGATTTTGTTCTTATTATCGTAAATTTGTGAAGAGTTTTTCTTTGATTGCAAAGCTGCTGTTAGCTTTGACTGAAAACCAAGTTAAGTTCGTTTAGACAGAGCAATGTCAGGAGGCGTTTGCGAATCTTACGCAGTCGTTGTCTTCTTCTCATGTGCTTTCTTTTTTTCTTGAAGAAGAAGAAGTAATTTTGGACACGGATGCTTCCGATTATGATGTTGGTGCGGTTTTATCGCAGGTTCAGCGGGGGACGGAGAGGGTCATCGTTTATTATAGTTGAGTGGTAAGTAAGGCTGAGAGGAATTATTGTGTTACTCGGCGTGAGTTATTGGCTATGGTTGATTCAATGAAATCTTTTCATCACTATCTGTATGGGCGGAAGTTTCGAGTTCGCACTGATCATGCTTCACTTAAATGGCTAACGTCTTTTAGAGATATGGAGGCTCAATTAACTCGCTGGGCAGAGAGGCTTCAGCAGTATGACTTTGAAATAGCTCATCGGAGTGGTCGAGCGCATGGAAACGCGGATGGGCTTTTTAGGCGACCTTGTGCGGAATCTTGCTGTAGATATTGTTTGAAGGTAGAGGTGAGAGATGCTTTGAAGCAAAAGGAGCAGGTAGCTCGGGTAGTTTTTGAAGGAGTTGCGTCTGAGGAGTGGCGAAAGGATCAGCTAGAAGATCAGGCCGTATCGATCATTTTGCTGGGAAAAGAAAAGGGTTGTCGTTCTTCTTGGGAAGAGGTTTCTGCTAGGGGTCCTTCTTCGAAGATTTATTGGTCTCATTGAGACGCTTTAGTTATTTCAGACGGGGTTCTACATAAAAGGTAGGTAGCTCCGAATTTGAAGTCGAGTTTTCTTCAAGTAATTGTTCCTCACAAGAAAGTTAAACGAATTGTCATAAATCGGTGTCGAATCGTACGGTGTCGAATAATTTCGTGTCGAATCGTACGGTGTCGAATAATTTNGTGTCGAATTGTACGGTGTCGAATAATTTGGTGTCGAATAAATCTGTGTCCAATAATTTTGTGTCCAATAATTTGGTGTCGAATCGATCGGTGTCGAATCGTACTGTGGTCAAACGGAACACGCCCGTTGGAATTACATACGGATCAGGGTAAAAATTTTGAATCTCGACTTTTTCAGGAATTGTCGTGGTTGTTAAGAATGAAGAAGACAAGGACTACTGCTCTTTATCCGCAGTCTGATGGGCAGATTGAAAGACAACACCAGACGATAATGTAGTATTTATCTAAGTTTGATGATGAGAATCAGAGGAATTGGGATCGTTGGGTTCTCATGTTTCTTTTTGCTTACAGATCTTCTAGGCATGAAGCTACGGGGGTTTCAACTGCCGAACTGAATTTCGGGCGTGATTTGCGTCTACCGTTAGATTTATTACGGGGCTTTACGCCGAATTACTGTTCAAGTTCTTCGGAAGTTTATATTTGTGAGTTGGAGTCAAAACTAGAAGAGATTCATCAAGATGTTAGAGAACGTTTAGAAATGAGATCGAACAAGGCAAAGATGCGATACGATTTGATAGCTAGGCACGTTCTTTTTGATGTCGGACAGAAAGGTTGGTTTTTTAATCCTCGCAGAAGCAAGGGAAAAGCTCCTAAGTTGCAGAGAAAGTGGGAGGGGCCTTACGTAGGTGTTAAGAAATTGAGTGATGTGGTATATTGTATTTGTTGCTCGGATAGGCATAGAAGTAGAGTGATGCATGTTGATATGGTGGCTTTGTTTTGCGAAAGTTGGGAGCACGCGTCGGAGTCCTGTGTAGACTAATGGGAGGTGTATTTGTTGTATTTGTTTTTGTGTTTAGTTGTGGGTATTTGTTTTTTTTTAAAAGCATAGTTACTCGTTTAGTTTTCTTTCTTTCAGTTATAACTCCGTTGCTACCCCGAGTTCTTCCGTTTCGTCGTTGGACGTCGGGGGACATCAGCGTCGCGTCGAGTCGTTGCGAAGTCTACGTCTATGAAATCATGCTTCAAGTCCGTCTCATTCACGGTTTTCAACGTGGTTTTCCGTGGGTCTTTGAGTAAATACCGAGGCGGGGACTTGCGGTGTTCTTCTGAACGATGGGTCCACATGAGTTCCCCCTCCCCCTCGTTGTAGGAGATTCTCGGGAAGAGTTTCTCCGGTCCACTGGCTCATTTATTTTGGGACAGCAGTCTGGAAGAGAGCGGGAAAGTTGATTTCTTTTTGATCATCGAGACAATGATCTAAAAGAGAGAGAGGGCAGTGTTGCGAGATGCGGCGCGTGTCGTCCACGCGATATACGAAGATGTTCGTCAAACAATCAATCGCTTAGATGCTTTTGTTCGGGTAGCAACGGAGTTGTTTACGGCAAGGTTGTGACCAAACGGTCTTGGTGATTTGAAAAAAAACTGTCCCGGTTGCCACCTACTGTCACCGCTAAGCAGGAAGGAACACAACATGGCCCGAAGAACACACAGGACCGTGTTGCTCTCACAGAGCCCTTTGTCGGCACGCCGTTTGAGACAACCCGACGGCCGTCGGACACCCAGGAAACAGGTCTTGATACACAAAATTAACGGAATAAACACAACTATGTTTTTTGTTCAATTTTAGATTGCCTCTTTATTTACAGCTGAGCTGCAGGCACTTGTAGAAACTACAATAAATGAGCGGATACTCGTTGTAACAACGCGCACGTAAACACTGTACGATGTGCTTGGTACGAGCGCTCGAGATTGACTGACTGGGAGGAGCGTTCGGTCTCGCCACGACGTTTCCCCCACTTTGGCGCATGCGCACAACCTATCTGGCGTAATCCCTGTGAAAAGTGGATGAGACTTCTGGAGACGACTTCCCGGGTTTTCCGAAACTTCCCCTCAACATTTCGTTAACATTTCATTACTTTTATAGTTTTATATAATATAATTTTGAAATTGCCGAATTGGTGAAAATTTTGACGCGGACTGTTTATTTATGGCCAAAAAGAAACACTCCCTACAAATTTCACAAACAATTAGCCAGGTTAATTCAAATTTTATAAGTTCTTCCAAAATTGCCTAATTGTGACTTTTTTTGTTTCAGGGATGTTCCAGACGCCACAAGGGATCACCAGGTAAGTATTCATTTACTTTTACGATTTTTTCTAAACTAATGAAATTTTTCAGGTATAAACAAAATTTGGCNAAATTGTTAGAAATTTTGATCGCACGTGTCTCTATTTGTTTCACGAAAACTATTCCAGATAGTTTTTCCAACAATTTACGCTTTCTACTTTTCCAGGTGGGATGATCTCAAATCAGGTACAAAGTTAAAAGTCCTTAATGTCGATAAAACTTTGGGGATCATCCTAAACCGATACCACTAACATACCCTGACAATATTGCCAACAATTGAGGGTTTGTTTTTTATACGGATCTCTGAGAGGATCACACCCTGACCTACGGTAAGTACATACTTATAAAATAAAACTTTCTAATTGTTTGTCAAAATTGCAGGACGCGATGTTGGTCCACTCAGGAATCCGCATACCGAATACCAATCACAATTTGCTTCTTAAACGGAAACCGGAGGTAACCCAGGTACGACACTAAATTACTCTAATTGTTGTGAATTGTGCTTACTTCCCAGTCAGGGAGATCTTTCAAACACTTCCCAAGTGTTTTTGTCAACAATTCGTTTTTTTTATTTTGTAGATACACGACAACCCTATCCTATACTACAAAACTGAAACCTATCAATTGTTGCCGATATTAGGACTGAAGGTTCTCACAATGGTTTACAACTCGCACGCAAAGTTTTAGTCACAATTCACAACCCTGCCGCAACTTTATACCTAGTAGGTGTCAATTTTAGTTACCCCAATTGTTGCCAATTCTTACGTTTTCTTATACTAACGAACCTACTGAGTTCATCCTAGTAGATCTAAACAACAATTGTGGTTCCTTACTTAAATGTCACTATAAACGGGTGACCCACTCAATTTGGGCTATCCTAAAATAAATTTACCCTGATTGGGTTTTAAAGCAAATAAAAACAAAATTAAAAACAGCAAAAAGAAAAAACTGTCAATGCCTAATGCAGAACAGGGCCTTATGCGCCCTGCTGCTAATCTCCAAATAAACTTAAACTATTGGTTAGACTGATTGTCCATGTGAACGCTTTCGTCTCATGTTTCAACTTTTCATCCCGTTGACGCTGACCTACACTTCCTAGCGCCTGTTCCCTTTCCAGGCGAGCGCCGACGTTGGAGTTCTCCCCGCTCTGCCAAACGCCGCTCGAACTCCAGGAGTCGCGCCGCCGCTGTGGAGACGGCCGCGTCAAACAATCGGTCCATTTCTGAATCAACTGATTTATTTAACAGCTGGACGATCTCATATCCGTTCCCCAAAGTCTTCGGTCGCAAGGTTCAAGAGGAGTTAGAAGCCGGACTCGGAACCGACAAGAAGCTGGACTATCGGCTCGGATTTTCCTCGCGCTTCTACCGCGGCTTTGTAACGCATACATTAATAAAGTTGTTGTGACATTTACGCGGCGTTATTTTTTTTTCGCGGAGCGAAGCAACACGGTCGGAACGTGACGAAACGCGGTCGCGGACGCAACATTTAGGGGGCAGTGTTGCGAGATGTGGCGCGTGTCGTCCACGCGGTATAGAAAGATGTTCGTCGAACGATCGATCGCTTAGATGCTTTTGTTCGGGTAGCAACGGAATTGTTTAAGAGAAGTTGGAAGCCGGACTCGGAATTGACAGGAGGCTGAACCAACGTCTCGGGATTTCCTCGCGTATTTACCGCGGCCTTTGTAACGCGTTTGTGAATAAAGCTCTTGTGTGATATACGCGGTGTTACTTCCTTTCCGCGAAACGCATTCATACGGCCAGAACGCGACAAAACGCGGTCGTGAGCGCAACAATACTATATATATAGTTTAACAATACATTATAACACGTCATAATGTTATAACTTGTTTTAACCAGTCTATAAACTAGTCTAGTTTGTTTCTACATATGTACCTAACAAAGGGATAAACAAATTTTTTTACTCGTTTTTTTGTTATTATAATATATATTATTGTTACAATATAATATATTTTATTGTTACAAATATTACGTATGCAAAATAATTTAATAAACAAATTCTTGAACTAACAAACCGAAGTGATTGTCATGACCCGCACCTGAAATGCTTAGTCAAAATAGACTTGATTGTCACGACCCCATCGTGATCGCCATAACCCCACACACGATAAACTACACGATCAAAACTACTTTTGTTTCTTACATCAGTAAATAAAAATTAAAAATTTTTAACAATTAATTTATAGGTTGCGTTTAAAGCTATAATTTTCTATTATGTGACTATACAAAATTTAGAAAACAAAATTACTTTAACATTAAGATATTAATAAATTTCTTTAGGTGATCGTAGTTACCCCGTTCTCTCCTATGTCTGCACTCTTTCACAAGCCAAACTGCAAAGCGTGACATTACGTACACGGACGGCGGTTGTCGCTTGTGTGCGTACTTCCACTACCTCAATATTCCTGTAAAAAATTTAAATTTTTTATAACAATATTACAATATTTGAATATTCTTTATGTACGTTAAAAGTTAAATAAAGTAAAAGAAAAACATGTAAAACAGAGAAATAAGTAAAAGAAAACCACTATGATTAGCAAAAAAATGTATCTTCAAATTATTTTTTTCTCTGCATGAGATTCTTTCTGTAAATAATTAACTTATTCGAGACCAACGTCCTATAACAAAATTACCCTTAAAATGCGGCAATTCTTAGTTTAAGAATATCATGATCTATATGCTGAGTCATCGGCTAAACGGTGAGACATTGCATGACTTATATGCTAAGTCATCGATCTCGAATGTGTTACTATTAAAATGTTGATAATGAGTATTTATTTTTGTATTTACTTATTTATTTTATGGAAAGACTCCTACAAAGAATACAAACAAAAGTTTAATTTTTGTAATTACAATAATACGATATTTAAACTATTTTTTATTGTAATAAATATTGTATCTCTTTTGTAACAAAATTAATGAGTAAAAAAAGATTAAATAATTATACAAGCAGTAGTACAATCATATGCTAAGTTATCGGTCTCGAATGTGTTAAATACATAAATAAATAAAAATCCAGTAACGCTTTCTTTTATGCCAAGATGTAGTATTTATTTATTTACTTTTTTATTTATGCAAATAATCTCACAAAATAATTTTATTTTCTTCATAATTTTATAATATTACACAAAAGTTTTAACTTTTTTTTGTACATAAAAATCAGAACGTTAAAAACAAAAAAAGAAAAATAAAAAATTGTTCATGTATTAGTATTTGCAGCATTAAATAACTTCAATAAAGGACAAAATAAAAATATTAGAAATAATTCGGCAGTTTTTTCATATCAAAGTAAACAATTTTAACATATTTGAGACTGACATCCTATAACAAAAGTATTTACAAAATTAGACATAGTCCATATGTTCATTGACCTGACTCACATGCTGAGTCATCGATCTCGAATGTGTTAATATTGAGACATAGTAATAATGATTATTTATTTGCTTATTTATTTTATGGGAAGATTCTTACAGAGAACACAAACAAATAATAGTTCATTTTTGTAATTACACTAATACAATATTTAAACTATTCTTTTTTCTAAATATTGTTTCTTTTTAGTATGGAACACTTTTTAGTATGTAACAAAATTAATAAGTAAAAAAAAGATTAAACAAATACATAAAAATAACAATCAGTACTACATTCATATCTTCACCAAAATGTAACTTATAATTTTTCCCTTTCTTTATGAGATTCTTCCCGTACTTAACTCTTTCATTACGTATGGACGAGAAATCTTGTTATCATGATATCACTTATGCGATGCTTTTGACGAGATATCTTGCGTCACAACTTTTGTTATTCGAAAATGCTATAAACAAGATATCTCGTATACTTTAATTTGTCATCTAAAAATTTAGAATAATGAATCAATTTAAGAACATTTTGATATCTCGCCCGTAGCACAGCAATAGAAATTGCGACGCGTGGTATCTCATCTATAGCGTCACTCAACCAACATTGTGATGGCGAGATATATCTCGTTCTCGATAACAAAAAGATTAATTAAATAAATAAGTAAACACTCATTCTTGACACATCTCAGTATTAGAATTATTTAGTTTGATTAGCAAAATATGCGAATAATTGCTCGTAATTTCCTAATCAAAATGAAATATTTTAATGACAGAATCGCTTTCGCGTTCGGCCATCGTCATTTTTCATCTTCCATTATGTATATGATATAGTATATGCTGTTATGTTAGCTCCTTCCGTACTGTTGCTATGGGTAACAATTGCAAGCGCGCGAAGCGCGCCGGGCTGTCTTACGCGCGTGAGACGGCCCGTTGCATGCTTCTTCGCGGATCTTTGTTAATTAACATCTCGAAAACTATTGCAAATCTGGCAAAATGGTATAGGACTTTTTGACTTAGTTTTACTCCTTCTACCTGCCTACGAGAGATGTTAAAGTAATTGTCGGACACCTTGTATATATATATACAGGTATATATATATATACAGGTATATATATTGTGACGTGTTGTAATCGCGTCGCTCCTCCTTCGCCACAAAAGCTCGAATAATCGCGGGAGTCCGGGGATGCGAACCGTCGGAGGAGCACCAGGATCCTCCAGGACTCGCTTGCTTGCGCTAAATTTAGTCGCTTACTCTTATTATTTTTTTTGTATGCTCTTGGCGCCTCACCACACCGAGAACACACTACTGGAGGAGATACCAGGAGTCGTCGATGGTTGGACAAAAACGAGAGAAAGCGAGAGAGAAGAGCGTTCGTAGAGTCGAAGCTAGGCACTCGCACGAGCCAGAGGGGTGAGTCTCAGAGAACAAACGGCGAGAGAGAAGACAGCGACGAAAACAGCAAAACTTGGCGCTGGGAAGCCGAGGAAGAAAGGCGAACACCCAACGATGGAGACAGCTTTGATCTTCCTTTTGCATCAGAAAGGCCTGCTGCAAACCTTTGCTGCTAACCTGCAACTCCTACCCTGCTGCGCTACTGCATACTGCATCTCTGTTAGATTTGCGGAATCCAACGCTTGGAAATCTCTGCTGCTTGCATTTTTGCTAGTGAGGACCCGGTAGGCGATTTGAATTTCGCGGCCGCGGGTTCTGTCGCCGAGCGCGAGCATCGCGTCNCGTGTGGCGCCCCTCGCGACCTGATTGGTCGCAGCAATCTACCCTACGCGATCCTAGCGCGCTCAGACGCATCGACTCCGAATCGATCTTGATCCTCGCCCTCTTGGTCGCTACCTACTGAACCGGACGGACGCACTCACGGCACTCCCGACGAGCTATCATTCAACGGAGAATTTGGCTATTGTGCTGGATGGAAAGTGACGACGACGTACGGTGAGGTGTCCTTGTTAATTTGTGAGCCACAAATCCGCGTTACTCGAGTCTCGTGTCGAGGCTAGTCGCTGAATCTCGCGTGTTGGTACTGGCAACGACATAACCTTCGCCATAGTTTCGAATTTTCGGCAACGGCTAAAATTGGATTTCACGGAGCTTTGTGGTATTAATTTGTAGGTCTAAGTGCGTCTCGCGTAATTACTCTATTAAGTATTACAAGCCCTGGAGTTCCAGTAACGCGCCAAACAGCACCTTAGTTATTTTGTTGTGTCTCGCGTGTACTAGTGTTTATCTAGTGTATCGTTTCGCGACCGCCATATTCCGTACCGGGTATCGTACCGATTATTGTACCGAATACCGTACCAATTATCGTATCATCAAACTAACGCTACCGTAACGTGTTTCGTCCTGCGTAATAATTACAGCTTATCCGTCACCGGGCGTGTTCCGTTTGACCACAGTACGATTCGACACCGATCGATTCGACACCAAATTATTGGACACAGATTTATTCGACACCGTACGATTCGACACCAAATTATTCGACACCGTACGATTCAACACTAAATTATTCGACA
>NW_018021304.1:21514-22560 GCF_002006095.1 Pseudomyrmex gracilis | reverse complement strand
AATAATTTGGTGTCGAATAAATCTGTGTCGAATCGAGCGGTGTCGAATCGTACTGTGGTCAATAGAGTATCACCCTCCGTCACCTGCTGCTGTATTAACCTTTCACGCTACTCTATCGTACTGCTAATACCTACCTTTTCTAAGGCATTTTGGTGTGGATTTTTCGAGTGATCTGCCTAGAGTGAGGGTTGAGCGATTCGGAAGAGCTTTAACAGGGAAATACCGTACCGCTATCGTACCAAATCGAAGAGACCTATCGTACCGTACTAGGGGATCTGTCGGATCGAAGAGCGCCTAGCTCTTGTTCCGGGGGACAAACTCCACGGCAAGCTCACCCGTTGAAACAGGAGAAGTCTGCCGTCATTCCGATTTGAAATTGATTAAGCTCTTCCGATTTCGCGAGCGCTTTACTCAGGTGTGCAAATTGGCACGTGCTTGCTGCTTTATACTTGGTTGCGGAAGTACACTGCGACCAGTGACGGGAATTCGGCGAGAGCTTCGCGCCGTGCATGCCCGCGGCGTAAGCCTGATCAGCCGCTGCGAGATCAAGTAAGTCGGCGCAAATATTACGCTTTGCGATCCGCCTGGGCACGCCTAGCAGTAAGTGCTCGATTTGACCCGATTAATCTAATCAGCCGCTTTAGCTTCTCGGAGACCTTGATTAAACTGTAACGGTTCTATTTTTTGGGCGAAAATATTCCGTTGTTTTATATTTTTTAATTGCTGCGGAGTAGCTCGTCGGATTCCAGGGACAGGTAAGAAAGAGAGTGAACTCGGTAGTTTGAAGTAACAAAAGAACAAGATTTATTCAAATAAAAATAGAATAAAAAATAATATATACAAAACAAATAACGAAAAGAAAATAGCTGAATAAACGGAAGAATTCACGGTGCGGTGATTCTCAGAATAATGCGTGAGAAAGTCACGTGTTTAGTCGGTTCGTTCAGTCCTCCGGAAAGAAATATNTACAAAAACTAAAGTATGCAGATAAGCGGTGATTTAAACGGCGCGACTCGGTCAAGGCCGTTCGGGGGCCTTGGCTAGAT
>NW_018021304.1:14354-20804 GCF_002006095.1 Pseudomyrmex gracilis | reverse complement strand
GTTTACCCGGCAGAGAATCTAAGATTCCCTCGGAGCGGAGCGGATCGCTGAGTTGCTGTCGGTTGTCCCGACCGAGAAGAAGCTTCTCTGCGTGCTACTCTTAGTCCCGGAGATCGGAGCAGATCTGATTTCCCTGATTTTCGGGCCGGCTTTTATATCCGAATTTTCCCCGGGGCGGGGGTTGACAAGNATGCGCGAATAAACAGATGTTTGTTTGTCGCGGTGAGTTTCGTGGCGCGACGAGGCGCGCGGTGCGGGCGTGGTACCAGCTGGTACTTGTAGGCGCGGGGTAGCGCGCAGTGCGGGGACGGCGCGCAGGCCGTTTCGTGGCGCGGGGAAATGCGCGGTGCGGGTGGCGCGCAGGCCGTCAGCGTATATTTAATATACGCTGATTTCTGAGTTATTATTTGGCGCTAAGCGCCGCGTTTTTGGCCGCGACGGGTGGTCGGTCCCGGCCGTAACGATTTGCATCGTTACATCCCCCTCCTCCTTAGGGGGAAGACGTATTTTTACACGTCTTTAGGCGTCCTCGGCTGTCGAATCGCAGGATCCATCGGCCGTCGTGTAAATCCACCTTATATTTCCGCGTGCCGGGCCTTGTGTGGCACGTCGATGAATCTCCCCGGCTGGATTTCTACCTGGGCGCCGGGTGGAGGTGGCGGCGTGGTAGGAACGGCGGCGATGGCGTTTGTCGTGCTCTCGACGGCGGGAGCCTGGATCCTGGCTGGATATGGCCAAGCCGTGGCCCGTATCCGTGTCCCTGGTGCTGCTCGGCGGGCGTTCACGTCCGGTGCCGTCAGACGTCGAATTTTCCTCGCCGTTTCGGGTACCGTCTTGGCAGGGGCCGTTGGTTTTGGCCCGTCGAGGTCCTCGTCGAGGTCTGAGTCCCCGAATAAGTCTTTGAGGACCTTGCGCCGGTTCTTCGCCGGTTTTGCTTCCGGCGGCGCTGCCTCTTTATCCACGAGGTGGATTAAACTCTCGAAGAGCGTTTCGAGTGTTTCGTCCGGCATCTCGGAATAATTCTCCGCAATGGCTCGTTCGGCGCTCATTGTGGCGAATGGTGCCTTGATGATTTTTCCGGCGGCTTTTATAGTCCGGGAGCTGTTGTTTTTCGGGAGTCCGCCCTCAAGCTCTATTGTTGATGCTGCTCGCGGTTCGTTTTCGTTTGTCTCTGTCTCATTATCTCTTTCTTCGTCGTTGTTTTGATTGCTCGATCGCAGTCTTTTCAAGTCTCTCACGTGTACGTGTCGGTGCCATTTTGTCTGTCTTGTAGATCCGCGATTACTGGAGAGATGTACTTTTTGACTTTTAGCGGCCCGATATACCGAGGCGCGAGTTTTGCGTTGAAGTCTCGCGCTTTATTAGATAGCGGGTACACTCGTTTCCACACCTCTTCTCCTATTTCCGGTCTCCAGTCTCGTCGACGTAAGTCGTAGTGTCGTGCCTGATTTTGAAATGTTCGAGCAAAATGAATTCTGACTAGCTCGAACGCATCTTCTAGTCGTTTTTTCAGTACGTGTGGTGCGGCTGCGGCCGCTTGTGGTGGACGGTCCTCGGCATTTGGGCGTGCTAATTCTCTGCCATGGTTTAAGTAGGCTGGTGAGTATCCGGTCGAGTCGTGTCGTGCCGTGTTGTATGCGAACTGTATCGCCGGGATTTTCTCGTCCCATTTTTTCTGGCTACGCGTGATGAATTGCGCTATCATTGTCTTAATTGACCTGTTCGTCCTCTCTACTGGATTACACTGCGGTGTCCTGGCTGGTGTAAATCTGTGATGCACTCCTAGACTCTGTAACATTTCGAACATTTGTTTAAACTTTAACTGTGTGCCATTGTCGGAAATTACTTCGTCCGGGCAGCCGTGTCGCAGCACGATTTGTTCATAGAATGCTGCCGTTACAGCCGGTCCGGTGGCCTTGCGGAGCGGTTTTAACTCCACCCATTTCGTGAACCGATCTTGCATCACTAACAGCCAAATGCATCCTTGGCTTGACCTCGGTAATGGGCCGATCAGGTCGATAGCTACCTGTTGCCAAGGTGCATTCACTGGTTCGGTGTGGAGTTTTCCCCCTGGTTTTGTCGGTGGAATCTTGTGCCGCAGGCAATTCTCGCATGTCCGGACATATTTTAATATATCCCGGAACATGCCTGGCCAATAGTATAGCTGAGCCACCCGTACTATTGTCTTTGCTGTCCCTAAATGACCCGTTGGTTCGTCATGGAAGCGTGCGATAATATCGCGTCGTTCCCCCGTGGGAATGCAACGTTTCCACTGTTCCTCGGGTTCCGTTTCTCGGAAATCGAGGCTGTGTAGCATGTGTCTGTACAGTTTCCCGTCGCGGATTTGATAGTCGGGTAGCTCCTCTGGAGATTCTCTCAACTTTGTCATGATTCTATCGTGCCATTTGCATGTTTTATTGGTCTGGATGTTACATATCTCATTTTTTCGAGACAAAGCGTCTGCTACTTTGTTTAGCGCGCCTTTCCGGTACTTCATCTCGAAAGTGTATTGCTGCAGTTTGAACAATTACCTTGCTAACCTGCCGGTTGGTTCCTCTAACCGCTGCAGCCATTTCAGCGACTGGTGGTCGGTTATCACGACGAATTTGTACCCTTCCAGGTACATTCTCATTCGCCGTATACCCCAGACAACGGCAAAATATTCTAGTTCAGTTGCGCTATAGTTTTTCTCGGCGCCGTTGAGCGTTCGACTGGCGTACGCGATTACTCTTTCGCCCTCCTCCGAGTTCTGCGTCAATACTGCCCCTAGTCCGTGGGTACTAGCATCTGTTTGTAATATAAATTGTTTTGTAAAGTCTGGGCATGCTAGTACTGGTGCGGTGGTCAGTGTTTTTTTCAGTTGCTGAAATGCTTGTTCTTGCGCGTCTTCCCAGTGCCATTTGATATTTTTCCGGGTGAGTTGTGTTAACGGTGCCGCGATTGTTGCAAAATTTTTTATAAAACGCCGGTACCAGGAGGCCACTCCTAGAAACTGTCTAACTTTTTTTAGATTCGTTGGTGTTGGCCATTCCGTGATTGCCACTATTTTTACCGGATCAGTGTGGATTCCGTGTTGGTTACTCACGTGTCCGAAGTATTTTAAGCTTTCCTGGCCGAATCGGCACTTGTCTAGATTTGGCTTTAATTTCGCGTTTCGAAGACGCCGAAATACTTCTTTCAACAGCGTAAGGTGTTGCTCGAATGTTTTGCTGGTAACTATTATATCATCCAGATAAACCAACACGTGCGGTTCTAATTCTGGTCCCAAAATTGTGTCCAGTAGACGCTGGAATGTCGCAGGTGCTGAGTGGAGGCCGAACGGCATCACCCGGAATTGCATTAGACCTCGGCCAGGTACGGTAAATGCCGTTATTGCTTTGCTTTCCGGTGTCAGCGGTACCTGCCAGTAGCCGCTTTTGAGATCGATCGTAGAAAAATATCGAGCTCCTCTCAATTTATCCAGTGTTGCTGGAATGTGCGGTAGCGGATATGCATTTTTTTCTGTGACTTCGTTCACCTTTCTGAAGTCGATGCAGAAACGGTACTCTCCGTTTTTCTTTTTTACAATTACTACTGGTGAACTCCATGCGCTTTTGGATGGTTCAATTACTCCATCCTCCAGCATTTTGTCCACCTCTGTATCGATCACCGCTTGCATCGCCGGGTTTCTCGGTCGGTATCTTTGTTTGATCGGTGTTCGATCTTTTAGTCGGATTTGAAGGCTAAGAATACTTGTTGGTCCTCTGACATTTTCGAATTTCTGAAGTTCTTTATCTAGAAATTCCTCCAGCTGTTTTCTTTCTCTTTCTTTCAATGGCAATAGTCCTTCCGCCATTGTTAAAATCAAGGTTGGGTAAGTTAAATTTTTTTTTTATTTAAGTTAAGTTACAGTTAAANGTCTTAAAAATTTTATTTAGTTAAGATATAAGTTACTCCATAATGAAATTAATTGATTAAAAGTTAAGTTAATAAAAAAAATAATTAACAAATTAAAAGTTAAATTTAAAAAAATGATTTTAGTGTTTTAGTCTTACAAATAATTACAAAAATTTACAGTGTTTTAATTTTACATATAATGGAAAAAATAAATGTANACTTTATTTAGAAATATACTTTATATATTTTATTATAAAAACATAGATACATCTGTTTTGTTTATTTATAGATACCTGATACATAGATACATTTATAAACACATGTTTTACAAATATATATTTTTTGGTGACAAACAAACANATTTACTATATATATTTTGCTTACAAAACCTTATTAAATTTAAGTAATAAAGCCATTTCGAAATTTTTATNAGACATTTTTCCTCGAAGATTATTAGTTCAATTCTCGAACACGTACGAATTTATTCGCATATAAAACGAATCATTCTGAGCTTTGTGATTGGTCGAAGTTTTCGGCCTATAAAAATGTAAAATCATGTATGATCATACGAAATATGTTCCGTTTTGTATGCAAACAAATAAAAAATCTTATGGCTATAGTAGATTCAAGAGAGTTGAAATAAAAAGTTACTAGTTACCGATAAAATATAACTAAATAAAGTTAAAAGATAAGAGTCTAAAAATGTAACTAGATAAAGTTAAAATTATTTAACTTTTTAACTTTATAACTTAACTTTTATCTTTTTAACTAGACACTACCCAACCTTGGTTAAAATATCTGGACTCTGCTCTTTCTGTTTAATTCGCTCTCCTGCTGGAAAAATTGGCAGCTCCATCTTATGCCATAAATCCACTCCAATGAGCATCGGTGTTGGTAATCCTGGCATAACCAAAAATTTTTGCTTGTATTTTTTCCCTTCATACGAGATTTTTAATCGGTATGCCTTCTTGATGCTTGATTGATTACCGTCGGCGACCGTAATTCCTGTATCTGGTGCCTTTTCCGCGTAGCCATGTTTCTCTGCTAATTCTGCGGCCTCACTATTAATAAATGAGAGGTCCGATCCGGTGTCTATTATTGTCTCGATCGTGTTTCCATGGAATGTTATCCATATATATGACCGCGGTTTAAAATTTATTCCTGCCCGGACCGGATCGCTGCGGCAGTTTCCCCGGTCCATGCAGCGTTTCCCGGCCGCGGGTGACAGTCTTTTGTCAAGACCCCGTCCTTGCCGCACTGCGAGCAGAATTTTCTGGCTGGCCTCTGACACTGCTGTCGCGTGTGGCCTCGCTGTTTGCAGCGCCAGCAGCATTCTGCTCGGTTATACACTGCCACTGCGATGGCTGTCGGTGGCTTCCGGAATTCTCTTTTTTGCTCTTCTAATTCTTTGTATTCGGCTACTAACGCCGTTAGTTCCCCGATCGTGCGGAAACTTTCCCGACGTATGAAGAACTTGAAGTCGGGTGCCATATTTGTATATAGCCGCTGCAGTTGGTGGTCAATTGTAAATTCTCCTGCTCGTCTCATTTTTGTGAGGAGCTCGGTGGCGTATATTTTGAATGGCTCGTTCCGTTTTTGTTTCCTATTCAGTACCTCCGTCGTTAGTTTCTCCCGGAATGCCGGTGGGAGGTACTGGTTTAGAAACTCTCGCCGGAACTGTTGCCACGTGTCGAAGAATGCCTTGTTGTTCCGGTGCCACAACAACGCTTCTCCGCGTAGCAAACTTGGTAATGCTTTCAGTAGGATTTCGTCCGGGCAGCCCACTGCTTCGGCTAGTTCTTCGATATGCTCGAGAAAGCCGAGCGGGTCTTTCCCGTCGAATTGTGTACTCCCCATTTTCGCAGCTGACTTAGTGCTTTTCCTGCGTCAATAGTTCCTTGTGGCGGTACCGGTAAATTTTGAACTTCGTTTGTCGGACGATCCTGAGTTACCGGGTACGTTGGATTTTCTTTCGAGAAAGTTCTCAGTTTATGTCGCAATTCCTCGATCGTTCCTGACGAATCTATCTCGCGACTCGTCAGTTCGTTGATCAATTGCTCTTTTGACAGCTTTTGAATCCAAGCCATCGTTAGATTTTTCGGTCTCTGTAACAGCTTTTTTAACGAAAACAGAAAAAAAACGGCAATTGCTACTAAACCTCCCGTGTGGTTATATAGTAGCTACGAGATCCTCGAGTCACTCAATTTCTACCCTGCTGTATTTTTCATATCCGGGCGCTAGGCAACGACCGATTATTAACACAAAATCACCAGTTCGAGCGCCATGTAACGGTTCTATTTTTTGGGCGAAAATATTCCGTTGTTTTATATCTTTTAATTGCTGCGGAGTAGCTCGTCAGATTCCAGGGACAGGTAAGAAAGAGAGTGGACTCGGTAGTTTGAAGTAACAAAAGAACAAGATTTATTCAAATAAAAATAGAATGAAAAATAATATATACAAAACAAATAACGAAAAGAACATAGCTGAATAAACGGAAGAATTCACGATGCGGTGCTTCTCAGAATAATGCGTGAGAAAGTCACGTGTTTAGTCGGTTCGTTCAGTCCTCCGGAA
>NW_018021304.1:9531-12984 GCF_002006095.1 Pseudomyrmex gracilis | reverse complement strand
CCGTTTCGTGGCGCGGGAAATCGCGCGGTGCGGGCGGCGCGCAGGCCGTCAGCGTATATTTAATATACGCTGATTTCTGAGGTATTATTTGGCGCTAAGCGCCGCGTTGGTGGCCGGGACGGGTGGTCGGTCCCGGCCGTAACGATTTGCATCGATACAAAACCGCTTGGTACGTCTATCATACTGCCTAGTAACGTATAGCTTATGTGAAGCGCGACGACGTAACGTCTTTGGTATCACGAGTCGATATACGAAGTTGGTCCTGCGATCGATTACGTTTCTGTGTAAAGTGTATTGTTAATCGTTACCGTACTTTTGTATTTTCTTTTATTTTATTTTCTTTTGTAATCAATTACCGCCGCGACAAAGCGAATTCGCCGTATTATATAGGTAAACTTTATTTTTGTATTTTTTTGTCATTTTCGCTAAGTCGTTTCTTACTCCGCGATATTATAATAGAATAAATTGTTTATTTCTTCATCTTTATTTGCAGTGTAGTTGATTGCGATTCTAATCCGAGATTCGTTCGGGACAGCCTTGGTTATTTATCGTCCAGACCCAACTTCTCTGCGTTCCAAATAGAGCTAGTTGGCCCAATGTGTCGAGCGACGCACAGTTTGACGCGGTTACGCATCTGGCGCCCAAAATTACAACAAAGAATCCGTCGGCTTGGCGCAGTGGTATGCTCGGTTTACCACCTTTTTCTCTTCTGCCGATATAGACGTTCCCGATCTCGCGGACTTCCGTCCGTGTCCCGATTTCGCACTTCCGTTTCAGGAGGGACGACGCGAGAAACTCACCAAGAACTAAGAAAAACGTCACAATATATACAGGTATATATATATATACAGGGTGTCCGACAATTACTTTAACATCTCTCGTAGGCAGGTAGAAGAAGTAAAACTGAGTCAAAAAGTGAAACAGTAAAACTGAAGTCAAAAAGCAAAACTGAATCAAAAAACGTCACAATATATACATATATATATATTGTCCAAACCAAGTATTCGTCGATTTTGCACGGCGGTGCTCGTTTTGAATATTTTTTCTATTCTGCCTGTGATTCGACGTTGCTTTCTCGCGGACGCTCACTCGAGTCCCGTGAAAGAAACTCCGTTTGCAGGGAAGCGGCGCGAGAATTACGTTTTAACATCATAAAACGTCACAATATATATATGTGTGTGTATATATATATATATATATATACAGGTCACAATATATACAGGTATATATATATATATATATATATATTGTGACGTTTTTCTTAGTTCGTACGAATTTCTCGCGTCGTCCCGCCCGAAACAAAAGTACGAAATCGGGACACGGACGGAAGTCCGCGAGATAGGAAACGTCTATATCGGCAAGAGAGAAAAGGATGATAAACCGAGCACACCACTGCGCCGAGCCGACGGATCCTTGGTTGGAATTTTGGGCGCCAGACGCGTAAACGCAAAATGTGCGTCGCTTGACACAATGGGCCGACTAGCTCTAATTGGAACGGAGAGGGGATGGGTCTGACGATAAATAAACAAGGCTGTCCCGAACAAATCTCGGATTAGGATCGCAATCAACCACACCGCAGATAGGGATAAGGAAATAAACAATTTATTATAACACCGCGTAATATGAGACGACTTGGCGAGAATAACAAAAAAATACAAAATAAAGTTTACCGATATGATACGGCGAGATCGCTTTGTCGCGGCGGTGAGTGATTACAAAAGCAAATTAAGTAAAAGAAAATACTAAAGTACAGGGACAATTAACAAGGCACGTTACACCAAAGCGTGGTCTATCGCCGAACCAATTTCTGATATCGACTCGGGATGTCGAGGACGCTACGTCGTCCAGCTAACTTCACATACGCTATACGTTACTAGGCGGTATAATAAACAAAGAACCAAGCGTGTTAATCAAAGCCTTCCTGAAGCTGAAAGCGGTGGAATCAATGAATCTGGCCAAATCGCGCGCTTACCACTAGGCGGGTCGCCCGGCGTAATATCTACGCCGCGGGACTTACTTGATTTCGCAAGGGCTGGTCAGACTTACGCCATGCACTGCGCAAAGCTCTCGCCGAATCCCCGTCCCCGGTCGCAGTGTACTTCAGCAACCAAATATAAAGCAGCATGCACATGCCAGTGAGCACACCTAAGCAAAGCGCTCACGAAGTCGGAAGAGCTTGTTTCCCGGAACAAGAGCTAGGCGCTCCTCGATCCGAGAGATCCCCTAGTACGGTACGATAGATCTTTTCGATTCGGTACGATAATGGTACGAAATTCTCCTGTTATAGCTCTTCCAAATCGCTCACCCCTCGCTTTCGGCAGATCACTCGAGAAATCCACACCAAAATGCCGTAGAGAATGTAATAGCGGTACGATAGAGTAGCGTGAAAAGTTAATACAGCCGCAGGTGATCAATAAGCAGTAATTAGTACGCAGGATGCGACACGTTACGATAGCGTTACTTTCAGAAAACGATACTCGGTAAGGTATTCGATACAATGATCGGTACGATACCCGGTACAGAATATGGCGATCGCGAAACGATACATTAGACAAACACTAGTACACGCGAAACACACCAAAAGAACGAAATTGCTGCTTGGCGCTTTACTGGAACTCCAGGGCTTGTACTACTCAATAGAGTAATTACGCGACACGCACTTAGGCCTACGAACTAATACCACGAAGCCCCGTGGAATCCGATTCTAGCCGCTCCCAAAAATCCGAAACTATGGCGAAGGTTATGTCCTTGCCGGTATCAAAACGCGAAATTCAGCGACTAGCCTCAACACGAGACTCGAGTAACGCGGATTCGTGGCTCACAAATTAACGAGGACATCTCATCGTACGTCGTCGTCCTTTTCCATCCAACTAAATAGCCCAAAACGCTTCGTTAACCAATTGATCGTCGGGAGTGCCGTTAGTGCGTCCGTCCTGTTCGGTAAATAGCGACCAAGAGAGCGAGGATCAAGATCGATTCGGGGTTGCTACGATTGAGCGCGCTAGGATCGCGTAGGGTAGATCGCGGCGACCAATCAGATCGCGAGGGGCGCCACAGGCGACGCGATGCTNGCGCTCGGCGGCAGGACCCGCGGCCGCGAAATTCAAATCGAGTACCGGGCCCTCACTAGTGAAAATGTAAGCGGCGGAGATTTTCAAGCGCTGTATTCCGCAAAGGTAACAGAGATGCAGCATGCAGTAGCGTAGCAGGGTAGTAGGTGCGGGGTAGCAGCGGAGGTTTGCAGCAGGCCTTTCCGAGGTGAAAGGAAGGTCAAAGCTGTCTCCATCGTCGGGTGTTCGCCTAGCTTCCTCGGCTTTTCCGCGCCAAGGTTCATTGTTCTCGTCGCTGTCATCTCTTTCTCGCCGTTTATTCCCGGAGACTCACCCCTCTGGTCGTCATGCGAGTGCCTAGCTGCGGGCGTGTTCCGTTTGACCACAGTACGATTCGACACCG
>NW_018021304.1:6841-8952 GCF_002006095.1 Pseudomyrmex gracilis | reverse complement strand
CGAATCGTACGGTGTCGAATAATTTGGTGTCGAATAAATCTGTGTCGAATCGAGCGGTGTCGAATCGTACTGTGGTCAATAGAGTATCACCCCCTAGCTGCAACTCCACGCACACCTTTCTCTCTCTCGTTTTCTCTCGCCTTTATCCACCATCGACGGCTNCTGATATCTCCTCCAGTAGTGTGTTCTCGGTGTGGTGAGGCGCCAAGAGCATACAAGAAAAATAATAAGAATAAGCAACTATATCTATCGCACGCAAGCAAGCCCTGGAAGATCCTAGCGCTTCCTAGACGGTTCGCACCCCCGGACTCCCGCGATCCTTAATGCTTTTTGTGGCGAGAGAGGAGCGACGCGATGACCACGTCACAATATATATATATATATATATATATATAGCAACGTCGAATCACGGGCAGGATAGAAAAGATATTCAAAACGAGCACCGCCGTGTCGAATCGACGAATACTTGGTTGTAAGGTAAGGCGCCAGATACGTTTCTGTGTCGAAATCGGCGTCGCTCGACACAACGGGCCGATTAACTTTATTTGAACGGAGAGAGGCTGGGTGTAATAAAAATTTGTAATGCAGGCTGTCCCTTACTCTCGCGATATGAAGGCTTAGATAATAAAAGAAAATCAGAGTTAAACAGAATGAATTAACAATTTATTGTACGAGTAGAAGTTAGCCAACTCAGAAAAATCAGGATACAAAATAATATAAAAGAAATAATATAAAAAATAATAGATGAAAGTGTAATACAAAATGGTATAAAATAAATAAAAGAAAGAATAAGATACAAAAGAGGCTAATGCAAAATAATATAAAAAAAAATACAGTACAAACGACTGGTGACGACAATTAACAAACCGAATCACACGAATCAACGCGACACCTGCTTTAATCGGAATGATACCGCAATAGTAATGAACGGAAAACTTTAATAATTACATTTGGCTGGAAGATCGCAAGTGCAGGCAGAAGAAAAGAGCGATAGCCAGGGGCAAAGCTAGACGCAGGCTAAGCACGTGACTCAAATTTTCTAGGACTGCTTCCGCTAGGTATATTTGTTTCTCTTACCTAACCCTCATTCAGTGTCATTCTCTACAAAGTTCAAACAAAAAGCAGCGAAACTATTAAAATGTTATTGTTGATACTTATGCAATAACTATATAATTCCATCAACAACAAAAAATGGCATCAAATGAGAGTTAGATAAGAGGAGCAAATATATAGTGGAAGCAGTCCTAGAAACTTTGGGTCACGTGACGTTTTGCTGCCGTAGCATGCTGCTGTATGAAAAGATACCTATATACGTTTAAGCATAGACTAGTAAAGTAGCCTGAACCTTTAGAGAAGCGGAAAACCAATATTTTGGCGTACCAGAATAACTTGTTCAATTTCTTTTTTTTTATTAAATATTAATGTTCTTAATATTATTAGCAATTTTTAATATTATTTAATGTCAATTTGCCCGTCCCTCCCCCACTTACCCCTTACCCCTAATTTTCATGTAAGATATTCTAAAACAAATACATGGCTTGATTCGCGTTCGGCTGCAATTATAAATAAATTTATTTTTATTTGGGGTTTTTGAGGTTGCTATTTACTAGTAAAACAAGTTGGCAAAATTGTGAATAGCAGATCAAAAATATATTTATTGATTAGGCCTGCCCGTTTATCGTCGTCCGTCTTTGCCATACGTGAGAACGGCGCGTAGGAGCACCTGTCGCCTCGCGTTCTCTGTTAGGTCAGGCTCGAGATACACTTATTTTTTTTATTTGTGTTGATACAACATTTTCCGTTACTTTTTATCTTCCTCGTACTTTATTACTTTTGCTGTACAATGAATACAGGTGATGACGAAGCTTGGAGTAGTGGAGAGTCAGAGCCTGAAGAAGATGTTATTACAGACAGAACTATTGCGTGTGATGTTGATTTACTTGATAACGAACGTGATGAGAATATACCAGATGTACACTATGATCCTTATTTTTACCCATCTAGGGGAGACCGGGGCTATCTGTCTACGGGGGCTATGTGTCTACGGGTGATACTCTATTGACCACAGTACGATTCGACACCGCTCGATTCGACACAGATTTATTCGACAC
>NW_018021304.1:0-6294 GCF_002006095.1 Pseudomyrmex gracilis | reverse complement strand
AATCGTACGGTGTCGAATAATTTGGTGTCGAATAAATCTGTGTCGAATCGAGCGGTGTCGAATCGTACTGTGGTCAAACGGAACACGCCCTGTGTCTACAGTACTGCTAACTCAAAAGGTAATAAGTAGATGGCTCTGTTGTTTTAATATGTTGTTCAGAAAGCTCTAGAAAGGACATTCACAAGTCATTGTCTTTTTGCGATGCTTTTCGTAGATTCTATATGCATTGAAAAAATAGCATACACAAGGATTAACATTTTTCGACAAGCGAAAAATTTGTTTGGTGGCAATAATATTCCTCAAAGTAAAGTAAGTATTTACAATATTCTTAATCAATATGTAGTGATCAAATGTGAGAAGTATCATATCTTAATTTTTTATAACCTAAAATATGGAACATACTAAAGACTAAAAAGCATAGTCGGGGCTATCTGTCTTATTTTTAGTGGGCCAATGTGTCCATACATTTTGATAAAATATTTTGTACTTGTTTGTAGATAATGGTGCGCAATTACAAAAAAAAAATAAATAAGAAAAACGTACCCAATGAAATTATATTAAAAGCTGTTAAAAGTATAAAACTCGAGCGAAAATCATTTCGCAAAACAGCTATAGAATTTGGAATAAATATTCGAACTCTCACACGCTACTGCAAGAAAGTAACATACGAGCAACTACTTGACCCTGCGTTTGATTTTAATTTTCATTACAAAAATACACGTCAAGTGAGATTTTGTGTTAATTACAAAATTCAGTAGTATTTTATATTTTAATATAATTTTAATATATATGAACAAATACAAATATATACAAATGAATAAATAAATAGATAGATAAATAAATAAATAACTAAACGAAGAAAAATAAATAAGTAAATGAATAAAAATAATTTATTTTTTGCAGGTTTTTACTGAACAAGAAACTTGAACAAGAAGTAACTCTCGTTGATTATATTTTAAGAGCAAATTCAATTTATTTTGGACTTACACCGAGAGAAGTACGACAATTGGCTTACTCATATGGAAAATTTGTTCAAGCTAAAATGCCATCATTTTGGGTTCAAAAAGAACTGGCTGGTGTTGACTGGTTTTCGTCCTTTTTAAAAAGACATCCAACTTTATCAATTCGTATCCCGGAAGCAACGATCTTGCACGAGCATCAGCTTTTAATTCAACTACTGTTAAAAAATTTTTTGAAAATTTAAAGAAACTTCTAGACGAACATCACTTTATACCCGCTGATATTTGGAATTGTGACGAGACTGGAGTCACAACGGTCCAAAAACCAACAAAAGTTGTTGGTAAAAAAGGAGAGCGTCAAACTGGTCGGATAACTTCGGGTGAGCGGGATAAACTTGTAACTATGATCGTAGCTGTAAATGCTATTGGCCATTCAACACCCCCATATTTTGTTTTTCCACGAGTTAAATACGCGAGTTTTTTGGTGGAAAATGGGCCAGTAGGTAGTGCTGGTAGCGCGAACCCGAACGGCTGGATAAATGAAGACATCTTTGTTGAATTTCTTAAGCACTTTACCATGTACAGCAGATGCTCGAAGGAAAAACCCATTCTTTTGCTATTAGACAATCACTCATCGCACATAAATGTTGCAGCAATACATTTTGCGTGTGAAAACGGCATAATAATGTTGTCTCTTCCGCCGCACTGTAGTAATAAATTACAGCCATTAGATGTGTCTGTATATGGGCCTTTTAAAAAGGCTTACAATACTGCATGTGATAATTGGATCACAAATAATCCTGGAAAAATGATGACGTATCACAATATCCCAGGGATCGTCAAAATGGCTATTTTAGTATCAATTACATCAAGAAATATCGTTGCAGGCTTTGAAAAGACAGGAATTCATCCATTTAATTCTGAAATATTTGACGAATCGGATTTTTTGCCAGCAATCGTAACTGACAGGCCTATACCCATTAACAAAACAGATCCAGCCTTTGAAAATAATAATGAGTCGGTAACTGAAGATGCTAAGTCTCATGCTCTTACAGAATTGGCACTTGTTTCAGACCAGCCAAACTCTGAACAGACACTACCAGTAACTACACGAAGATCAAGCTTGCGACTTTCCACTAGTAAAGAATTACCTGTTGATCTAATTCGCCCTCTTCCAAAAGCACCGCCACGCAAAAACACGAAGAAAAAATTAGTGAGCGCTGTGTTAACTTTGTCATTTTACAGAATCGTTGCTGAAGAAAAAGCAAAAGCTACAAATGCAAAACAGAAGATAAAAGATTTAAGAGGACAAAAGAAAGTAACCAAACTGATTTTACAAGCTCAAAATCAAACATTGTCTACGTACAAAAATTCTGTCAAAAAGTCTACATAAAACATTACTAACTCTCAATATTAATAATAAATATGCATTCATAACTATGTAGTATATAATAATATTAAATATTATTACAAATATTAGAAAAACAGATAAAAAATGTATTTTTTATTATGTGGACAGATAGCCTCTTGAGCGTGGACAGATGGCCCCGTATACGGGGCTATGTGTCCACGCTCGACTTGCCGACGTAAAAAATTTTTCTTTCTAAAACATTAAAAAGTTAACGATTCTAAATACGGTTTTTTTTTATAGAAAGATTGAAAAGTATACCATTAAAATTTCAGCCAAATATCTTTGTTAAGTTTTTAGTAAATTTGAAAAAAGCGTACATCGTGGACAAGTAGCACCGGTCTCCCCTATAAAAATTTTTACTGGTGAAGCACGTATTCGTGATCACGTGTCTCTAGAAACCTACTCCATTAGAATGTTTGAAATATTTTTTTACTACATTTCTTGTAAATTTGATTGTAGAACAAACCAATCTTTTTCAAGAACAAAATCCCGAACCGGATTGAATACATATGAAGCCGTGGACTCCTATCACTGAAGACGAATTATGGATAATGATTGCTTTATAACAATAAACATGGGTCATGTGTTGTAAAAGCGCAACTAAAGGATTATTGGAGCCAAGATCCACTGCTGTACACTCCAATATACGGCGAAAGTTTATCTCAAAATAGATATCTTCAAATTTTACGCTATTGTCACTTTTCTAATAATGAAGAAATTTCCAATCATCCTGTGAAAAAAATCAAACCAGTGATAAATCATTTGAAAGAAAAGTTTGGTAATACTATTATTGCTGGTGAAAAGCTTTGCATTGACAAAAGTTTAGTCTTATGGAAAGGGAAGCTAAAATTCAAACAATTCTTACCATTGCAGAGACACCGATTTAGTATAAAGATATTTGAATTAGCGGACTGTGAAACAGGATTTCTCTTAGATTTTATAGTATATACTGGCTCAGACACTGATTATGAGAAATTTGATTTAGGCGTTTCTGGTGATATTGTTGCACATTTCATGCAACCTTATTGTAACGAAGGGCTTGTGTTATACACTGATAATTAGTATACATCTCCACAGACTACTTACATGACAGAAATACTGGTCTTTGTGGAACTGTAAAAAAAAATCGTAAAAGAATGCCAACTCTCAGTTCAAAGCTAGATCGTGGTAAAACAGAAGGTGCCCACACCGATTCTTGGATGGTAATCAAATGGATGGATAAAAAGGAAGTTTATGTGTATTGGCAAGTATTCACAAACACCAGTTTTGTAAAACTGATAGGAAAAACTACAAAACCAATGAAGATATTATAAAACCCATTTGTATCGTGGATTATAACAAAAATATGGGTAAAATCGATGATATCGACAGACAATTATCTTTGACAGAATCTATTAGAAAATGTATGAAATGGTATAGAAAATTATTTTTTCATTTAATTAATTTGATGTTGATAAATGCCCACAGTTTATTCAAGATGCTCACTAAAAATGCGATTTTGTTTCCTGATTTTCGATTGAGCGTCATAAGAGATATTTTGCAAGTAAATTCTCAAGAAGTTTCATCATTTACATCGCCTGATTTTAGACTGAATGGGCGACATTTCCCCAGAAAAATTCAAGCTTCAAATGATGGTAAAACGCTATCACGTTAATGTATTCTATGCACTATACACAAAAAGAGAAGTCGATTATCATATGAGTGTAAAAAATGTTATAAAACTTTATGCATTGAACCTTGTTTTGAAATTTATCACATTAAACAATCATTGTCGTAATTTATAAAATTAAAAAAAGCAATAAAAGAATTTAAAAAAAAATCAGAAAATAAACAAAAAAAACAAAAACAAAAAAAAACAAAATTGAAAAAAAATAAAAAAATAAAATAAAATAAAATAATAAAAAAAATAAAAAATAATAAAAAAGAATAAAAAATAAAAAAAACAAAAAAAATAAAAAATTCAAAAATAAAAAAACAAAAACAAAAAAAAATTAAAATAAAAAAAAACAATTCTGCCACAGACGGTCCCAAGCCCGTGTTCAAAAGAAAAGGGTGTTTCGAAATCATACGTAATGAAAGGAGTAGTTTTTGTAATATTATAGGGGTTATGTCCAGGTGTATTGTGTTTTTAACATTGGATTTTGATTCTACATCGAAAAATACATTAAAAACATATATCTGCATTTCGAACTAAAAAAATTAAAATTGCGTGATAGAAAGGGTAGTTTTTGTAATTTTATAAAGGTTGGTTTCAGGTTTATTGTATTTGTGACATCAGATTTGGATTCTACGTCAAAAAATACATCGGAAACGCATATTTATACTTCCAAATTGATGTGAAAGAAAGTTTATATGCGGGCCGATCCCTTCCGGACCGGAAAGCCAATATATTGGCGCTACCCATGATCGACACTTAGTGTATGGTCAATCCATAATATAAGATACCTTTTTTTACCACTTTACTAACGCGGATATGCCCTCTCAAATTCCGGCCCTCTAAAGGTTAAGCCATGAATTACCCATAAGGTAACCACATAAGCAAAGAGAAGCCTGAGAGCGGCCACGGCCATAAGAGTTTCTGCGACAACTTTTTGTGGACATAGCTCTATTTTGTGCAAAGTTTGTGGACATGGTTCTAGTCCGTGTTATGAGAAAACCGACGTGGTGGAGATACGCACACAAGTGAGACCACACGTTGTCCGTGTGCGCTCGTGGAAAAGTGCAGACATATTATGTCAATGTATGACGACGGTTCTCGCTTGTGTACGTATCTCCACCACGTCGGTGTTCTCATAGCACAGAATAGAACCATGTCCATGAAAAGCTATCACTGAAATTCTTATGGCCGTGGCCGCTCTCAAGCTTCTCTCTGACATAAGTTAAGTAAAGTCAATTGGTATAACTACATCCAAAAGTCAATATCGGTAATTATCATTTACAGTACCACTGTTTTACCATTGTTTAAAACTATTACTGTTGTCGAAAATTTACCATCCTCAAAAAGTCGGTATTCTAATCAAGTTATTGACGTATGAGTATTACCGTCGTAAGTTTTCTACCAAAGTCGATATATTACCACTCTCAGATCTTAACTAATATACAACACGCTAATTGCAAAATTAATAACTAATAAACTACACAAGATAGAGAGAAGCCGTTTGCACAATAATGTTTATCAGGCTAAACTGAAAATACCAGCCAGGTTTGGAATTCGTACCTATTGTTATTAACAATATTTAAATAATGAAAGTAGAGAAAATCTGATTGCATGGTATTTTACAACTAAGTATTAGAGTCCTAAATGTGAAAACCATTTTTTCCTAACTTTTATAGTTTTTGAGATAATTAATTGTTAAATTTTCACTGTATGTCATACTTTACAGAGTGATTAAATAAAGGTACTTGTGAAATTAGTTTGGTTTTATCTCTTTTAGTTCTCGAGATATTCACTATTTGTGAAAACAGCTACATTCCGTTAGTAATAGAATAGTAAAATGCGTTAGGTGTATGTATCCGTTATTCGTAAGTCTTCTTGTAAACCTAAGTTTTTGGGAACTCGTCAATCGCGAATTTAGCATAGAACAGTATATCTATATATACTACAGAACATTATAAGGGGGGACCCTTTGCGTTCGCTTCACGTATATGAAATATATCTATATACAAGGTGTGATTAAAAAGTAAGGTGACTCTGAATTTCGCGCGCTCTGTACACTCTACTTTCAAAATTTTTGTTGTTCTGTTGGTACACTCGTCACGATCATATGTTCACAGTTTTGCCTATATAGCATGTGTTGTTTTTATGTGAGAGGCATAAAGGTTAGACTCGTGTTTGCGTGCTCGGCGATTTTTTGCTGTTGAAAATAATGGAGCAGAGAGTTTGTATTAATTTTTGTGTAAAAACTGGTATTAAGTGTTCAAAAA
>NW_018021303.1:45152-54693 GCF_002006095.1 Pseudomyrmex gracilis | reverse complement strand
TATATTGAAAAGTGTCCGAAATTAATTTCATTATTTTCTTTTAATCTGTAGAGCCGTTTTCCTATCAGAGCAATAATTATGAAAAACACTTGGTCCTACGAATTACTCGTTCGATCGGTAATAACAGGACGGTTCAGGACCCTCTTAACCGAAAAGCGTTACGTAGAGCGCAACTAATGTCAGATGAGCGAACTCCGTGATACAAACACTGTGATATGTTCTCTTTGCTTTTCAAGATGGATTTGAACAACGGAGAGAGAGCTTCCAAATTATATATGTTTTTAGACAGAAGCTTTTCTAAGAAATCCATTTTTTTTGCCTCTGGTGTAGATAACAGGAACGTATTTGGTGACTTCTCGAAGATGTCTCGTGAGATATTTGAGATTGGTTTCACCGTCAAACTATCCGTGATAAATTTGTGTAAGCCAATCGTTGCATCGTTTTGATTTTTGCGGTAATTTGGTGAACGAGAACGGAGACATCAAGATCCAGTTTCCGAAAATCGGTCGGTCTACCGCGACATACGCCACTTCTTTTGGAATAAATTCACACACGACGCCGCGAAATCCATGCATTTCTATGATCACAGCATCTTTATACTCGGACATCGTGAAAAGAGAGAGCTTTTTCGAACCGTGCTTCAATTCGCAAACTACCGTGCTTTAATTCGCAAACTACCGTGCTTCACGAGATTCCAATGTTCGACGCAATTGGCCGATAAATCGGGAGTGAGATCAAAAGCGAAGAGTGTGTAATCGCGAGCAAGTATCTCTACTTATAGCATTGCCTTCGTTTAGAAAATGGATATTTGTCCACGAGAAAAAAGTATAAAAAGCCTCGATGTAGAAAGGAGCGTCTTTTGAAAAAGAAGGCTACAACGGTCTAGTAAGGACTTGCATTCCACCGACATAAAGCGATAGGAAATGTATATTAAAATTTTTAAAATTAAACGAATTTTAAAGTATATATATATTTTAAAGTATATATATTTTTTATATATATTTTAAAGTATATATATTTTTTATATTAAAGTTTTTAAAATTGAACGAAATTTATATTAAAGTTTTTAAAATTAAACGGATTAAGAAGGTACTGGATACCGACTATAGACACCTGTAAACCGACGTTTAGTAGGATCGAAATTTTTCCATATTTACTACATCAAATGAAAATTGCTTCTCCAGAAGCAATTAAATTATACTAAAATTTGTATGAAGTCCTATTAGAGTGTCGAAAATGAGAATGAATTTTTTACTTACAGTTTCCTATTATAACCTAACCATATTTTTATATTGTAGAATTGTTTTTACGCTCTAAATACATACTTTGACCGGACTTCATACAAACGTATGATATCAAAGAATATTATGAGACATTCAGACTAGGATTAAAATGTGTAATTATCGAAAAAAAATCGATTCTCGTGATGACAGTATATTTGCTATCATATACATTATGCCAGAAAAACCAAGCCTAAAACAGCACTATGTAGCTCACGAATATTGCGATAGAGAGCTGCAATATGACGCGTGCGCATGTGACCAGTATGCATGTGCATATCGTGCCACATGACAGATTTTCTAACCTACGAAGTATCTGCAAACATAAAGATCGTTTAATAGTAGTCGCAGAGAGCAAACGCAAGTCTCACAAAATTAACTTAACGGATCTATCAAACTACTCAATCGCAACATGATTGATCACTTTCGCGAGATCTGTGACTGCAATTGCATTTTGCAATAACATAGAACAACTTTAAAATAACTCCCTTTGCGGAATACGTGTTTTTTTTATCAAAACGTTTTCAATACAACACAAAACAAATCAAACTTTTATAAGGTTTACTGAAAAAATCAAAGTAAACAATATTTGTGTTGCATTTGTTGTGTTATTTGTTAATCTTACATTATAGTGTAATAAATTATATGATATTAAATTGTAGTGTATTAAATATTATACAAATATTGTGTTGTATTCAAATGTGTTATATTGTGATTATTATGTGTTATATCATTCTATAAACGTTAAAAATATCATCTGTACTAATGTGAGTATAGAAAACAATGCCAACGCATATATGTTGGCTATTTTCTAAATATTAATATACACCAATGTCAGATGCATCTTTTTGACTCTAAAGTTGCTTTGTTTTTCTTCCCAGAGGCGTTTTTAAAAACGTGTGCTGGAGTAATAATTAGTATGAACTGCCAACGCATGCTGGCTATGTTCTACATAATATTACTATAAAATACTGTCAGATGCATCTTTTTGACTGTAATGTTTCTTTGTCTTTCCTCCCAGAGGTGTTTTTGAAAACGTGTGTTAGTATAAAAATTATTATGAAGTGCCAACGCATATGCTAACTATTTTCTAAACAATATTAAAATAAATCGCATTTTTTTGACCGTAAAGTTGCTTTGTTTTTTCTCCCAGAGACGTTTATGAAAACGTATGGTAGATTATTACAAATTATTAAACATTTTTGGTAGATGTATGCTGGCTATATTTTAAATTTATTGAATGACAGTATTTTATAACATAAAACTGCTTTATCTTTTTCTCAGAGGCGGTTTTATAAACGTGTACTGGTGTAATAATGAATACAAAGTAGTATACATGTATGTGTTATAGTCAAAGCCTGAAGCACGTGCACTTCAAGGATTGACTGGTCAATCCGCAGAGCATTGGTCAAAGCCCGAAATAGGCTTGCTTACGTATTTTTTAATATACGCTATCATAGCAGTGACATATTGTAGATCAGGTTGGATCAGAGTTTTAAAGAAAGGAGATGCAGTTGAAGGTAGAAACCTAATTCAACTTAAGTTATGATGTCACTGAGATAATAGCGTGAAAAGTACGAAACAAAATATATTTTGGGTTTTGGCCGAAGCTCCGCGGATTGATCAGTCAATCTTAGAAATGCCCAGATTTTGGTTTTTGTCCATGACGTATACATACATGTATAAATGTATATGTATGTATATATGTATGTATATATGTTTATACACATATATATACACACACATTTATTCTTCGAGAGAGAGAGAATGAATGAATGAATATTGCTTTATTTCTAAAGCGCTTTGGGATAGTCTCCCCCCCCCCTAAAGCGCAACAATATAAGTATAATATACATAATTTTGATTAGAAACAAAGAGAAAAACATTTAACAAAAGAAAAATATATAAAAAAAAGAAATTACAAAAAGTAAAGTAAAATGAAAGAAAAACAAAGTAACAGAAACAGAAACATAACGATAATATAAACATTAGAATTAATGTAAATTAATTAAATACGTTTTGTTGAAATACAAACAGTAGCAGATCATGATAGAGAGAGTGACATAGTAGAGATTTATACAATGAACAAAGAAATAATCAAGAAGTTACATATTATTTGACATAAAGTGATTATGCAATCTAGATTTGAAAAGATCGTAACTTGTGCATCTACGTATGTCTGCCGGTAAATTGTTCCATAACTCGGCGGAAAAACATCTGAAGGATCGTTTACATATCTCAGTTCTACAGGTAGGTATTGATATCAAGTCGTTCAGAGCTCNAGTGCAACGAGAAGACTCATCTCGCCTAAATATAGATTCGTTATACAAAAGAGCAGATTGCTCAGACCAAATTATATTGAAGAGGAAGCAGCACATGTAATATTGTCTCCTCGCCTTAATTTTGAGCCACTGTAGTCTGGTGAAAGACGGAGTAATGTGTTNATCTTTCCTGACACCAAAGATAAATCTGATGCCCGCATTAAAAGCACGTTGAAGGCGTAGGTCTAANTCAGCTGTTAAGTCAGAGAAAACAGAACAGCAATAATCAAGAATAGGGCAAATTAAACCGGAGATTAGTCTAATGCGTAATGACAACGGAATTAGCTGTTTGTTCAGTTTCAGTCTGTATAGTGTCATATTGACACGCGATATTGTAGTAGTAACGTGCTTTTCCCATGATAATTTGCTAGTGATTGTTACACCAAGATATACCACAGAATCTTTGAAAGGTATAACATTATTATCCACAATAATGTTTACCNAATTGTCAAGGTCAAGGCCGTTGATGTACTTTGCTGAACCGAAGATTACTGCANAGGTCTTTTTTGAATTAAGGGCCAGACCATTGCTTGTTGCCCACTTCACAATGTTANTGATGTCATAATTAATGCGTGAAATTGCGTCTTTTATAGAGTTAGGTGCGCAATGTATGTAGATGAGTAAATCATCAGCATAATAACTGTGCTTACTATGCTTTAAAACTTGACTGAAGTCCGATACGTATAGCGTAAACAGCAGAGGGCCAAGCACAGATCCCTGCGGAACTCCAGTTTCCACCAGAAGCTCATCAGAAAGGGACATAGTNGTAGGATCCCGAACAGATTGCATTCTGTGATCAAGATAAGAGTAGAGCCATCTTAAAGTAGAATTTGAGAAGTTTTTATTGAAAAGAGCTTGTTAATAAGTTGTCTGTGGTTCACACAATCAAAGGCGTTCAAAAAATCGAAGAAGACAAAAACAGTGATTTTTCTTCTGTCAGCTGCAAAACGAATGTCGTCCATAACTCTGACCAGGGCAGTCTGCGTTGAGTAACCTCGCCTATAGGCATTTTGAAAAGGATCAAGGCCGTTAGATTTCTCCAAAAATTCAGTCATCTGAGTTGCTACAATACATTCCAGTGCCTTCGAGATGGCACATAGAATAGATATCGGTCGAAAGTGCTGAAGCTCAGAAGGGCTTTTGGTTTTGGGCACAGGGCAGACAATGGCTGACTTCCAGATAGATAGAAAAATTCCGTGGTTTAGGCTGAAGTTGAAAATGTGCGTTATAAAGGGAAGAATTTGTGGCAATGCGATTTTAATGAGTCCGATAGACAGGCGGTCTTTGCCAACTGCGTTAGACTTATTCCTATGAAAAGCATTGATGACATCTGAAAATGCAACATTCCTCCAATACAGTCTGGTGTCGTCATAGTTAGATTCGTTAATGTATTTAAGGTCAATCGCATCCCCGACAGAAGACAGTTGCGAACGAGTAGAGAAATATTGATTTAACTCTTTAATTGAAAATGGTAGAGTGTGCTCAGTGGTTTTGGTTTTTACAAGGCCAATTTTCCGAAGTTGTTTCCAGATAGAGTTAGGATCTTTAAGTTTAGAGAAAGTAGCAAGGTGCTATTCTTCCTTTGCACTACGAACGATGGTTTGTACCTGATTTCTTAATAACTTATATTGAGCGTAATTTGCTACACTCTTGGATCGCCTCCATCTTCTGCGAGCTCTATCTCTCTCAGACATACGCACCTTAATATCTGCCGTCAACCACGGCGCAGGCAAGTGTCTAGATTGTATCGTTTTTATAGGTGCATTTTCGTCAAAGCAGGTCAGGAGATAGTGGTTGAATAAATAAACTTTGTGATTTATGTCGTTGGTATTCAGCAGACGACTCCAGTCGCAATTCGAGAGATCGTTTAAAAATTTATCGTTGTCAAATGAGTTGAAGTCTCTGACAGTGATAGTCTTCTTTTGGATTCTCCTGATGGAGATGTTATAGTTAATCTCGATTAGATCATGCGAAGATAAAAAACAAACATCACGCTGATTGAAAGAGATTAGATTATCCACGTTGTCAATAAGACACAAATCTAGGAATGTAGAAGAGGTTTGTGTATGATACGTGGGAGAGAACGGCACGAGAAACATATTATGCGCTCTCGTATAGGAGCNAATTTGCTCAGAATCGAATGTACTGGTGTTCATGTCTGCGTTGAAATCGCCGAAGATTATGCTGTGTTTGTAGTGTATAGACAAGTCATAGAAAACGTTGAAAAAATCACCTAGGTGTCCACAGTGAGGTGGCCTGTAAACTACAGCAAGTAGAATCTTAGAGTGTGAAGCAGTCACAATCTCAGCAATTAAGTATTCTGGTTTTTTCGAGTATTTACTNTCAGATGATTTTAAAATTTTGGCCTGGTTAGAAGTGGTAAGATAGAAAGCGACGCCTCCACCCCTCTTGCCGACTCTGTCACACCTAAATAGCTGATATCCAGGTAGAGAGACGGAGCAATCGAGTATGGCAGGCTTCAGCCATGTTTCAGAGAGGCAGATTATGTCATAAGAAGAGTTGACGAAAAAAGTCATGAACTCTAGGTGTGCCATTAACGATTGACAGTTCACGTGACATGCTCTCATTGTTTTTGTGTTGCTAGTCATCTTGTCCATAATTAGTGTTTTTAACTTTTTCCATAAGTCGTTTTCCTAAGATTGGACAATTCTTTCCGTCAAAAGTAGAGTGATGAGCAGTAGAACGTAGCCAGCGTTTACAATTACCACATATTGCGATGTTATTTTTCCTAAGACAGTCCTTTGTCTNGTGTTCTTCAGCACAGAAACCACACAGCGGCGAGGATCTACAATTCTTGGCTAGATGTCCGAAAGTTAAGCACTTAAAGCATTGTAAGACTCTCACATAGTNTTCAAAACTGCAGGCTGAGTAATTAATATAGACATTCTTTTCTTTAAATAAGAGAGTACGGATGTGTGTGTGTGAGGAGGAACTTCGATGATGCAGCTTGTAGTTTTACGTCCATTTTTTGGTGGAAAAATGTGGACAACATCAACTTCAGGGGAGTTCTGATTGTTGAGATTTAAAGCAATGAATTCCTCACGTAATTCATCCCGTGACAGATTACAAGGAACACCTCGTATAATTAGTCGAGAATTTGATTTTTTACTTTGTCTTATTTCTAATTTGTCCTTATCCTGCTTTATCGAGTTCGTTAGAATTTTTCATCTTAGATATATCCGCGGTGTGTGCTTCAATGCGTACTCCATTTTTCTTAATAGGTACAATTTTGTTGACCTTGAGATTAAAACTAGCTGGTTTAATCGCATTCTGAAATGCTATTTTGGTATCTTCTGACGTTGTGAATTTATCATTCATATCTTCTCTAGGCACAACCAGTATGTCCGTCGATTTAAAGACTTCAAGAGAAGGACCATGTGCAACGTTCACGATAGGCTTCTTAGACTGGAGAACAGAGGAATAAGAGCGTCGGCTGAAAGCGACGGAGCTGTCAGTAGGCGAAGTAGCGCTATGAAAAGTAGATAATGACTCATACAGATCCGAGACTGCTCCAACAATCATATTTTTAATATCATTCGCTGACAAAGCAGCAGATTCGTTTTGGTCTTTCTCCAATAGACAGAGGTAAGCAGTGGAAATCTCAAAGAAAGCCTCCCTACAGACTCTGAATGCCGATTCGATTTTCTTCCTCTTATCTAAAGCATCCTTGCTAGACAGTAGGAGATTGGCTACGATACTACTATGTTCATTGATTGAGCGTTTTAAAGCATTAAATTTAGATGCATTAATAATAAGCAAATTGGCAGACATACCGCTAGAGTTTAATAAATTGACAGTAGATTGTATTGAAGAACTAGAAGGCTGCCTTCTAAATTCGCCGCCGTTGGCACTCTCGACGCATCTCGCAACGTCATCCCCGCCAAATCCAGCCGAAAGGGGGGAACGAAGCACAGACATAATCACAAGCCACCTCCAGTCGCGGAAAAGAAGCTCGCCAAAAGACTCCCCTCTCCCGCAGCGCAGGCGCGCAGATGAAAACTGGACAAATAACCGACACACCTTCCAGAAAGATCCAAGCAGTTTAAAAATCAGAAAAATCCGCAGAATTACTCCCGTGAAACAGAGAGATCGATTCGCAATCAATCAGCGTGAGCGAAAAGTCTAGTCAGAGGTCCTCCTGCAAAAATAAAGGGCCCAAGGGCCCAGAAAGCGGCAGAAAACTGATCTAATTGACAGAGCACAAAACACACGTCTGATCCCACTTACCGGAGCCGGCAAAGAGAGAGAGAGAGAGAGAGAGAGAGTGAGTGAGAGAGAGAGAGAGAGTGAGTGAGTGAGTGAGTGAGTGAGTGAGAGGGAGAAAGAGACAGATTGGAAGAAGAGAGATTTGATTTGTATCTATTCTTGTCTTTCGTTTGTTTGGTCTGTTCTTTGATTAGAGTGTAACGAGCTAATTGGTATGTCTTGCGTTCATGTGTGTTTTTTTGTAGATTTTGACGACCAAATACTGTACCGTGTTTCAAGAGCAATTCAATATATACAAGGTGTCCGACAATCAGTGTAAAATCTCTCGTAGGCAAGTAGAAAGAGTAAGAGTGAGTTAAAAAGTCCCGAATTATTATTTTCTCTTACATATAATAAAGAAGTAATTATTGAATAAATCAAGCCAATCTGCCGACCTTTAGTCGAATGCATGTTAGTGACCCGCGCGGAGCGCTTACACCAAGCGTGCGGTTCACTGACGTGCGTTTGGCTAAAGATCGGCGGTGATTGGCTTGATTTATTCAATAATTACTCTTTTATTATATGTAATAGAAAAAAATGTTTTAGGACTTTTTGACTCAATTTTACTTCTTTTACTTACTCTACGAGAAAGGTTACACTAATTGTCGGACACCCTGTATAAAGTTTTCTGATAAATGTAAAAGGGTTGATGACATCCAGTCTCTTAATTTCTTTGTGTATTAATATATAAAAGTGAAAGAAAAATGTATACCATCTACGTACACATCTGCGTAATAATAAATGTATAGTGTTCTGTATAGTAGTGATTACAGTGTTATTTTTCAGAAAACAAATATATACACAATATAAAATAGATGTTTGTAACACTCTTTATTTATTATATTTATATACTTTGTGACGTTTTTTTGGTGTTAGGACGTAATTCTCGCGCCGCTTCCCCGCAAAACAAAGTTTCTTTTACGGGACTTGGGTGAGCGTCCGCGAGAAGGCAACGTCGAATCACGAGCAGGATAGAAAAGATGTTCAAAACGAGCGCCGCCGGGCCGAACCGACGAATACTTGAGTGTAATTTAGGGCGCCAGACACGTGACCGTGTCAAAAATCTGCGTTGTTCGACACAACGGGTCGACTAGCTCTATTTGAACGGAGAGGGGCTAGGTTTACTAAAAATTTGTAATGCAGGCGGTCCCTTACTCTCGCGATATGAAGCTTAGATGATAAAGGAAAATCAGAGTTAAACAAAATGAATTAACAATTAACACACCTCCTTCCACTCCAATCTAGCGCTATAAAAAAGGACACCTGACCAAGAGCATCTCAGTATCAGATTGCTCTTTAAACCCTGATGAAGTGAGCTGTAATGTTCACGAAACGTCGGTATAAAAATGACACTAACGCGGTTCAAACCAGAGACTTAATACCGGTATGATTTCAATACCGGTATTATACTAGAGANTGTATACCGAAACCGATATAGTACCGAAATTGAGTCTTACCGTTACCGTTATAGTACCGAAACCGATATATTACCGAAAACCGTAATAAAATACCGGTATTATTTCGGTATTCCTACTAATGGTATTCTTAAAAATTAGATAGGGTAATTAAAGCAATTTTTGTTGCATAATTAATCTTCCTACCGCTTATTGGACTTATAGACCGACAAAATATAAAGACGCTTTTTTTATAAACTAATTGAAGCAGCTATTTCTT
>NW_018021303.1:36768-44742 GCF_002006095.1 Pseudomyrmex gracilis | reverse complement strand
ATTGGACAAATTTATATATAAATTGTAAAAATCGTCTTCTGTTAGTTTCTTAATATAATATCAATCGCTTAATGTGCTCGATTGTCTACTGATGTGTCTACACAATCGTGTACTGTGTACAGTGATGTGTCTTCATAAACACAGTTCAAATATCGGCAGCAAAGGACGAGCGTCAAACATGTATCTTATCGCTTTAACTGTGTTTATGCTAGAGCAATAATAAATAAAAGTTCGATGCTTCGACGATGAGAGGACACATCACTGTACACAGTACACGATCGTCGTGTAGACACATCAGTAGACATTCGAGCACATTAAGTGATTGATATTATATTAAGAAACTAACACAGAAGACGATTTTTACAATTTATATGTAAATTTATCCAGTACGACGAAAAAATGGGCCGGAGAAAAGNAAATTTTGTACACGAGTATTTCCAGTACAATTCATCGTGCAACAAATCATTATGTCTAATTAATGATTGTAGACATGAAGTTACTGTAAGTAGTTTTAAATGTATTTATATATACTAGACGTTGTGTGATTATTTTTTAAATAAAATATATCTTTAGGGAAATCATGCTACAAATCTATTGGCACATGTATCTTCGACTCATCCGTATAAATTTATATTAGTCATGCTACGTAATAAAAGAAAGCATGAAGAAATGGCTGCTTCAACAAGTAGAAATGACACTAAGACCATGAAGGACAAAGTTTTAAATGAATGCGTAGATTTAGTTACTATTCACGGTCGACCATTGAATTTAATTAATGATATTGCATTTCAAAATCTCATTCATATGATACCGTCTGTGGCAACTTCGAATATTTCTTCATTAGAAGTAAGAAATGCCGTGGTAATAAAAGCACAATGCTTTCGGGAAGAGGTAGCGAAGAACCTAAAAAATAAATTAGTATCATTGAAAATTGACGCCGCGACCTGTATGGATCGCTCTTTTATAGGAATAAATGTGCAATACATAGAAAAAACACAAATTGTCTTACACACTCTAGCAGTGCAAGAAATTTATGATCGACATACAGCTGCAAACTTAAAAGATATATTAAAAAATGTACTTTTAAGATACGGAATATCTGTAAGGCAGATTTATTCTATAACGACGGACAACGGATCTTATATGATTAAACTTATTGAACTTCTTGGAGAGGATCAAGAAGAATTAGAATATAATGAGGAAAATCATGTTAAAGAGCTAGAACTTTCATTGTCAAATGAAGAACTCAATTTGGTCAATGAAGAAAATAAAGAAAATATAGAAGAAGTAAGATATCAGGTCAGATCAGTGCGGTGTGCAGCTCATACACTGCAATTAGCAGTATCGGACACACTAAGAGATAGTACAATTTCGGCAATTATATCCGAAGCTAGAAACGTCTGCAAAAAATTACGGTCGCCGGTTGTTAAAAGCTTACTGAAAGCAATGAATAAAAAAAAACCGATCTTGAATTGTCCAACGCGGTGGCACTCAACGCTAGATATGCTCGAGCGTCTTTTAGAATTAAAAGAATGTTGTGATAATAACGATAAGGATCAATATTTATCTCCTGAAAAATGGGCCGAAATTAAAAACATTGTGCGTTCTTTAACGCCAGCTCGTATTACAACCAAGAAGTTGCAAGAAGAACAACTTCTTATCGGAGATTTTTATCGCACGTGGTCACAATGTATGATAGAAACTACAAAATTAAAAACAATATTAGGAAACAAATTAATTGAACATATGAAAATACGAGAAAAACTTCTGTTTGAAAGTGATTGTTTTTTTGGCAGGTATGTATATATTCCTCGATGTGCGATGTAAACTCATCAAGTGTATGAGAGTTTGAGACAAAAATTTTTAATATTGATGTATTCTTAACAGCTATGTTTCTGGATGCAAGGNTTAATATAATATTAAACAAAGAACAGATTGCACAAGCCCAAAATCATTTAACACGTACGTGGCATTACAAAGAAATAATGATAAAAGAACATGAAGAAGGATCATTGCATAACAGACGTGCATCAACTTCCTCCAATATAAATGAGGATGAAACTGAAATAGATGACGTTGAAAAGATGTTGAAGAAATTAGAGAAGAAAAGACGCTGTCAAGACAATTCCACGCCTTCAATAAATATTTTGAATATGTTGCAAAGTTTTTCAAAATATCCTCGTTTAGATTCTAAACAAAATATATTGGAATTTTGGCAGAAACAAAAAAGTAATATTCCTATATTATATTCTTTGTCTAAAATAGTTTTAGCAGTCCCACCTACACAAGTTAGTGTTGAGAGACTGTTCTCATCATTGAAATATATATTATCATGCTTACGTTATAATTTATCCGATAATATTCTTGACGATATTCTAAGTCTCAGAACTAATAAAAATAAAAATTTTGTACAAATTTAGATATTGATAAATATGTCTATGTGTATTTTGTTACTGTTCTTAATTATATTAATTATTGTTACTGTTTTTAATTATATTAATAATTATTTAATTATTTTAATTATATTAATTATATTAATAATTATTTAATTATTTTAATTATTGTTACTGTTCTTAATTATATTAATTATTGTTACTGTTTNTAATTATATAAAACAAAATAAAATAATTTAAATAATATTAAGTTTCTGTGCGGCAGTTTTTTATAAACATTATATTATTAAAAAGTGTTATCAACATAATGACAACACTTATAGTTTTAANATATTACTTTTAAAAAATCACGANAAAATNATCGGTAAATATAGGTAAATATGGGTAAATATACCGGTATATCGTATACCGGTATGACGTCATACCGGTATATCTGCATTTCGGTTTGCATAAGGGTTTTCATACCATTACCCAAAAATACCGGTATAAGTCCCTGGTTCAAACCCAAAAAAACATCTTTGTATGGTAATACCACATACCGCGAAAGTATCAAATATCAGATTACGTACCTCCACGGGGAGGGTATTCTCTATCTAAAGTTAATACCTTTAGCAAATACAAGTCTTCCCTATCAAAACATTTGGCAACTTTAGCTTTTCTTAAAAGGTGTTAAGACAATAACATCGTCCCAAAATTCCTTCACATAAAAAACCATTTCGGAACAAAGAAAGCAAACAACATCCTGCGAAAAACCGGTCTTCAACTAGTAAAAGAGCGCATTTCCCATATAAAATATCAAATCTATCATATTTCTCAGAAACTATTCTATCTCCATCTGCATCTATTTGCCTGTCTTAGGCCAGATCTGTGGCTTATACTAGACTGTATAAAATACGAACAAGCAGAACGCATACATCTGCACTCATCTCAACAACAGATGAGAAAATATCAGAAATTAGCACCACAGGAAACTACCATCCGTCCACTACTAAACACGGTAAAAAATCTGTCCAATAAAACCTTTTCTGCTGAAACGTTCTCAGCCTTGGCCAAAGGCCACAATTTCGCCTCAACTAAACTTCCAAAAGAGTCAATAATTAGTCATATAAAAACAGCCATACACTTTCTTCCCTAAAAACCTGCTAACAATAACCGCAGACTAGTGGCTAACATACTGAATAAATTAAAATTGCCAACTCATAAGCTTACTAGATCTGAACGCTGTGCTTTGAAACAATTAAATCAAGACATAGATATTATCATCCTTTCAGCAGATAAAAGCAATGCAACAGTGATCATAAATAAAACAGATTATGACACTAAAATTCAGACATTATCTACAGACTTTACATATGAAAAACTTAAGAAAGACCCTACTGCTTCACTAAAAACTCTCACCACCAATCTCATTAAGAAAAACAATCTCCCAGACATGTTAATACCCAGAAACGCGGTACCACCTAGACTATATGGACTACCCAAAATCCATAAAAACAACATACTCCGCAAACCCATAGTAAGCGCTATAAACTCGCCTACATACGATCTAGCTCGCTTCCTAGTCAGCTAGAATCTCTCACGGGTAAAACTGACACCACGATAAAAAACTCATCTGACTTCATTTCTAAAATCAAAAACATCAAACTTCAATCTAATGACATCTTAGTCAGTTTTGATATTGTGTCCCTGTTCACGCAGGTACCAATCCATGACACCATTAACATAATTACATCTTCAGGTCAACTATCATCCGACCTTATATCATTGGTAGAACATTGCCTGACCACAACCTATTTCACCTACAATAACCAATTCTATAAACAAATCACAGGTGCAGCTATGAAATCACCGATATCTCCAATCATAGCAAACATATTTATGGAACACTTCGAATCCCAGACCATTAAAAAAACCTCACTAAAGCCACAAACGTGGTACCGGTACGTAGATGACACCTTTGTCATTTGGCAACATGGTGAGAGAGAACTCTATAACTTTTTAGACTTTCTCAATAAACAACATCCAAACATTACCTTCACGTTAGAAACAGAACAACATGGTAAACTTCCATTTTTAGATGTTCTGGTCACAAGAAAACCAGACGGCTCTTTAGGCCACCAAATCTATAGAAAACCTACCCACACCAATCGATATTTACACGCAGCATAACATCATCACTCAGCCCAAAAACAAGCTGTGATAAACTCGTTGATCTATAGAGCATTTACTATATGCGACAAAGACACCATTCAAAACGAACTCAAAGAATTAAAAAACATTNTACAACAAAATGGCTACACACTGCAACAAATAAACAAAGTAATTAAAAAACATCAAAATAAACCCTCTACCATCACTCAAAATACACCAGCACCAGAACAAACAACAAACTTAAAGAAACGAATCACTTACTTCCCATACATAAAGGGTGTCACAGATAAGATTGGCAGAATCCTGAACAAACACAACATACAAACGNTCTACAAACCACCGAATAAAATAAGACAGATTCTTAACAATCTAAAAGACAAAAGACCGCCATTATACACACCAGGAGTGTACAAAATACCTTGTTCATGCGGTAAAGTATACATAGATGAAACTGGTAGAATGATAAGCACACGACTAAAAGAACATCAGTCAGCAGTACGTCTAAAACATTACTCACAATCGACATTAGCAAAACACCATTTGGAAACTGGTCACAAAATTATGTTTGACCAAACCCAAGTACTAAACAAAACTAGGGCTTACTTCCCTAGAAAGTATACGAAATCTCTGGAGATATACAAACATCCAAACAATCTCAATAGAGACAATGAACATATGACTAGTTTACTATGGCATTCCATCTTGCCATAACACATTCTTCCCTCCTTACCATTTTACCCTTCCTCCACCACATCCCTCCCACTCCAATCTAGTGCTATAAAAAGGGACACTTGACCAAGAGCATCTCAGTATCAGGCTGCTCTTCAAACTCTGATGAAGTGAGCTGTAATGGTCACGAAACGTCGGTATAAAAATGACACTAACGCGGTTCAAATTCGAAAAAACATCTTTGAACGTTATTAACAATTTATTTTTCGGACAGAGATTCAAGATAAAATTAATACAAAATAATATTTAAAAAATCATGTAAAGAATAATAGAAAAAAAGGTGTAATACAAAATAAGTTAAAAAAATAAGAATAAAATAGATAATACAGAAACAGATAATAAGAACAGATAATACAAAATTATATGAAAGAAAAGATACAGGACAAACAACGTGTTGCGACAAATAACAAACCGAATCACGCTAATCCACGAGATAACTGATTTAATCGGAACGATATCGCAAAAGTACTGAACAGGAGATTTTAATAATTGCTTCAAGCTGAAAGATCGTAAGTGCAGGAACGAGAATATAGCAATCGTAGGGCGCAGAGCTAGACGCAGGCTAAGCAGGCAAGAGAGTGCAAGCCAAGGTACGTGACAAACAATACGCCGGGATAAAGTAGCGTGCAGCAGCTTCTTTAAAAGCCGTAAATCAACGCGGACTTACTTGTTTGCTGAGGATCGCGATTTGGTCGAACGGATCGCCTTACCACGCAGCTTTCGGCGGTTTTGTGTCCCTAGGCCCGCAGATAATTTCGAGCTGAGTTCTTAGTTTACGTTCATGCACTCAAGAAATACTCGCAATACGGAGCGAAGCGGGCGCGATGTCGGGGCTTGATTTTGTTTTTCGATTATTACCGAAAGATTAACGACGCGCTCTGTCTCGGCGCTAGGAAGATTGGTGGTACAATACGTTACTTGGCCGCGAATAATCCCGGGCAAATTATACACGCTAAAATGCGACACGCATTCACCGTACGTTCGTGAATTTTTTGGCAATAATTGTCCCGGAAATTTACCACCCAAAAATGCCGTTAATTCGCACGATAGCTCGGTACGATATTTCCTTCCGATCGATACCGCTTCCAACTCGCACGCACTTCACTCCGGCCGATCGTGCGAGAAAATCCGATTTCGTTCTGATATTTGTTCCCGCGTCAGCTGATCGCCGTCGGTAGACGATAGCCGACGGTACTCGAGCAGTACGCTACGATAATTACGGCACACACGCACCACTTAACAAAAAATGAGAATAAAAGAAAACAAACAACGCGAAAATGCTACTTGGCGTTGTATCGCCACTCCAGGGTTTGACAACAATTTGCGGAACTATGTAGATCATGCACTTAACCTACTAAATACTGCCACGAAGCCCCGTGAAGCCCGATTCTGGCCGCTGTCGTAAAATCGTTAGTACGGCCAAGGACACGTCCTTGCCGTCGTAAACAAGACGCGAAATACAAACGACTTAGCTTCGACACGAGGCCTGTACAACGCGGATTCGTGGCTAACATTGATGAAACGGACACCTCACCGTCGGTCGTTGTTTTCCGACATACTGCTGTCTCCTCCGTCCGGGATGACACTCAAAGAGCTCGCTCACTCAGTCGGGGTCACCCTCACGACTCGAACCACTACACCCCAAGCACAAAAATTGCGGCACGGCAGACTTGTTGCGCGGCACGGGAGTTACTCATACGCACGGGAGCCCAAGAGATACGTGTGTGTGCGCACAGCTGATCGCGACTAAGAGCACGAAGATTTCGTTCGATAAGCGGTTGATATCGGGCAGCGCTGAGGTCGCGTGGAGTAGGTAGGTTGCGTGGGCCAATCAGGCCGCAGGATTTGCAGCGCGGCGCGCAAGCTCGCTCGCAGGCGGCAGGATCAGCGGGCCGCGAAATTCGAACGCTCGCAGTATTACGCTATTATGCTGCAACACAAGCAAAAGTAGAAGGCAGCGGGTCGGGGTGGCAACCCGTGAAATGCAGCAATGAAATAAGCAGCGTGTTCTCGAAACCATGCAGCAGGATTGTTGGAACACAGCGCATCTCAGCGTAGGCCGGCTCGTCGATGGTCCGTTCCGCCGTTCCGCCCGTTCTGCTAAGCTAGCTCGTTGGTTGTCGTGTTATCATAGAAAGCGTCGATGTTCCGCTGTGGCCTCTTCATGCAGTCATCTACCCTTGCTCTCAGCGCGACCTCGAGGCGAGACTTCGCCTCTTCGTTTTTCTCTCCCTCTCTCGTTTGGGCACAGCATGCTGTCCTTGGCGAAAAGTTCCACGATGATCCTCAGGACGGTGAGGCGCCGAAATTACATACAAAAAAATAAAAAAAAAACGCTATTTTAATCGGACGCATGCAAACCCTGGAGGATCTTTAAGTCAATCGAGCTGAGATACTTAGGTGTTAACAAAATTTTTATATAACAAATAATTGATTCAAAGTACAGTACAAACGTTTTGGCTCTGACTTGAGTTTTTTTCAATGTAAGAAAGATATAAAATAATATAAAGTGAGTTAGAACATAACAATAATAATCATCGCAAAATATATGTAAGAAAAGATGTTAACCAAAAATGGAAATAATGTAGTTTTTAGTCTCACTCGGAATGTACACAGTTTGTCCGGAAAGTTCCCGGACTACGTGAATTAAAAATCGAAAATGAAAGATATGGTTTATTAAACAAGTTTACACTTCAAGGTA
>NW_018021303.1:25785-34839 GCF_002006095.1 Pseudomyrmex gracilis | reverse complement strand
AAACGCATTAAAAGTATCAATAATTTTGTTTACAATATTCGAAGGGGCCGCTATGACGATGTCATCAACAAAGCGGAAATATAAAGGTATTAAGTTATTAAATTTAAAAAGAGCTTTATTTTCCATGTCTTGTAAAACAATATTCGCAATTAAAGGTGAAAGGGGTGAACCCATAGGAACACCGAAAGTTTGTTTATATATGACATCGTCAAACGTAAAATAGGTGGAGGACAAAACAAAAGTCATTGCATTCAAGAATTCTTCTAATGGAATGCTCGTATTTTTTGAAATGTATGACCACCTATTCTTTACACCGTTGATGGCCAAATCTAATAGAACGTTTGTAAAAAAAAAGACAACATCCAGTGAGAAAAGAATGTCATTTTCTTGGAGTGTAATGTTTGAAAGTTTTTCATAAAATATGAAACTATTAATGGTATTACTTGTTGCTGTCGGAAGGCTATTGAAAAGAATTTTATGTAAAAAAGAGGAAATCAAATATAGAGGGCTGTTGACCGAGGAAATAATAACTCTCAGTGGTATGTTCTTCTTGTGTACCTTCGGTAAGCCATAAGCTTTTGGTAATAGATTATCACTAGATTTTAATCTGTAATATGATTTGTTGTCAATATGACCTCTCATTAACCAACGTTTTAATAATTCCAAAAGTTTGGCTTCGATACTTTTGATAAGGTTTCGCTTTACAATTTCGTATGTATTAGAGTCACTCAATAAAACCTTCATTTTATTTATATATTCACTCTTCTCCATAACAACTGTAATGTTACCATTATCAGCTTTCGTAAAGATAATTTCTGGATGTTGTTTTTTATAGCTAATGCAAGATCTATGCAGATCAAACATCTTTTTGTCAAAATCGAAAAAAAAGAGTTTCTTATGAAAGAAAGTATGTAATTTTGGGATCATGATGTTTCTGATTCCCGCTTTCTTTTTTACATCAAAATTTTTAATATTGGACTCCATGTCCTTTATGAATTCGTGGATGAGAATGTTCTTTTTAGAGCTCAAAGGAAGACAATAATTCTCTCTAAATTGCAAAAGACAGGAAATATCTTCAGGAATCACTTTGTTAGAAATATTAAGGAACCATTTTTTATTCGTTGTAGTCAATAGATCAAGCGGCTCTTTATGAAGAAACTGATTTGGATTGACAGAGACAAAGACTATATTTTCATTAGTAATATTATCATCATTAAAGAACATTTTGTTGATTTTATTTGGATTGGAGTGATCTAAAGCACAGTAATATTTAATTGGAGAGATTTTCTCATGAATTCCTTTAAATGAGCTTTTATGAAGCCAATTTATCTTTTTTCTTTTGATGTTAAATAATCTAAGCCCGTAATGGAGACGTCGTTACAGATCGTCGTTACGTCGTCGTCTGGCAGATTCCTTTCATTCTTNTCTCATCATCCTGTCTGCCATAAGAAAGGTACGATTTTCAGCTTAATCGACCGAGCACTCTTACTATCACATCCGGATTTTNATTGCAAAAACATAAAGTTTGTTATCAACATATTAATTGAAAACGGTTATCCTCTTGAGTTCATTTTCAACAATATTAACTTAAGAATTAAAAAGTTTATATCTAAAAAGCTAAACAAGTCGCTTAATTCGAATAATCCTCGTTCCACCGACAAAAAACTGATTATTGTACCTTATATTAATGGCTTATCAGAAAATGTAATTAGCGCCTTCAAGAATGAGGATGTTATGATAGGTTATAGATGTCTGAATAGACTAAGTAGTATCATAAAAGTGCAAAAGGACCTCACTCCACATAATTCAAACAATAATGTTATTTACAAAATTGACTGTAATGATTGCTGTGCGTCTTACGTTGGGCAGACAAAGAGACAACTACAAACTAGAATAAGAGAACACAAAAATAACATCATTAAGTCTTCCTCACAACTTTCAGTAATCTCTCAACACAGAATTGACTTTAATCATTCTTTTAATTGGGAGAACATTCGTATTTTAGACCGCGAACCGAATTTTTACAAAAGACTCATCTCTGAGACAATACACATAAAAGAACAATCCTTTAGACTGAACTTAAAAAATGACACAGACTTACTAGATAGTTCTTATTTTTATTTACTTGACAATATCAAATTTTCAAGTTTTAAATCTTAACGTATTATTATCTGACTTTGTTCCAATAGAAGGGAGCAATGCCTATATAAACGGTTTGTCTTTTCTCTCTGCTCAGTGTTTGACTTTCAAATTTTCAATATGTAAGTTGTTTTGTTTGTGTCCGTTCATATTGAACTATTCGTGCCTCTCATAAAACGACATTTTCAGAGACTTGTACACTCATCAACAAAGTTACAAACTGACACTTTCAAGGATCGTCTACATTCCGAGTGAGACTAAAAACTACATTATTTCCATTTTTGGTTAACATCTTTTCTTACATATATTTTGCGATGATTATTGTTGTTTTTTATGTTCTAACTCACTTTATATTATTTTATATCTTTCTTACATTGAAAAAAACTCAAGTCAGAGCCAAAACGTTTGTACTGTACTTTGAATCAATTATTTGTTATATAAAAATTTTGTTAACACCTAAGTATCTCAGCTCGATTGACCTTATTATCTTATTTATTATATTTGTTANTACGAGCGTTGATTTAATTCGTTAATTCAAACAAAGATGATTCACCTCTCTACGCCAACTGCAAATATTGCAAGACACGACGCCGCATTCGTGTTCCGCGCTTGTTCTGTACAAACGCCCGCAATCGTCACACAATTGCAAGGCGCTGCATACACTCGACCGTCCATCTCCGTAAGAGTTTTTGACCCGGTGACGCTCGAGACATTCGCGTCCGTAAAACGTTCTCTTGCATCGCTCGCATTTAATTTGCTTTACCTCTTCCGATTCGCACGACAGCACACCGCGACAACGCGGACATTTATGCGAGCAGCGATGAACTCCTCGCCCGGGACGATAAGGTAGGTTGCAAGGAATGCAGTATTCCTTGCTTCCCGCCGCCGCTCTTAAATTTAAAATCTGTGTATAGTGACGCAAATCCTCGCAATAAAGAATATTTATACGTTACAAGGATTTCGAGAAAGGCGAGTAACGCGCTATCGTCATATATCGGTTTCCCGCCTTTCCCAAAAGTGGACGAATTATATACAACTATAGCTATCCCCTCGACGGCAAGGTAACGCTGAAAACGCTCGATTTTCCCAATACCGCATCCCTCCTCCGGAATTGAGACGCCCGTTCTCTCCACCAACTCCCGTGCCCATTGACGCTGTAAAAAGGAGGTTGAGCGTCTCATTGCATTCCAGCGCTCATGCAGTTCGCCCGTACGGGCGTTACCTTGCTCGAGGTATATCCGTGCAGCAACGAGTGAGCGAGGGTAGCAAAGATTGTCACGGTTTGTTATTGTAAGAATCGAGCATTTCCCGATTCCTTCCGCGTCCAGAGGACGGCCTCTTCCCGTTGAAGAGTAGACGGTGCATGCGCGAATCGTAAACGATGCAGCGATGTCTATCCCTCCGTTTTTGTGCAATTGAACTCACGAGAGACCAAATATTCTCATGAGTCAAGTCGCGCGCAAGACGGAAAGAGAGACCTGCTGCACCGTTGGTTAAAGTCGTTGGTTAAATCGAACCACACTCCGACGTAATCATTTGGTCCCGATACATTTGTCGCGTATCTGTGGATTTCGCGAATGCACCCTCCACTTATTCTACTAATTCAGCGCCCGGTCAAATTTCGCGAATCTTGAATATCGCTTCTCTCCCTATTACCCCGAATCTCTTGAATCTACGTTCGTTTTCCGTCCGTAAAATTAAAAAAGTATAATTATTATTATTATTAGTATTCTTTCCGACCTGTGCGGTTGTGTTTTTGTTGTTTTTGATTTCCGACAAATGAATGTTTTCCCGATCCTGAAGATCGCCTTTTAATTCTGCCTCCTCTTGCCTCCATTACTGACGTTCTTCCTCGACTTCTGCCCGCGGTATTACCTCCGGATGATCCGGTATTACTTCCGGCGCATCCGGTATTACTTTACGACGAACGTGCAGCAGAACACTCGCACGTCTTCGTCATCTAAAAACATTAATATACATATATACATATATATTCTATTTTCTCATTAGTGTGTTTTCAATAATTAGATAGCTTTACTTACCAGTATCAGCGACTACAGGAAGAGGAGGAGGAAAAGGAGGACGCTTTGGTTCATCTATACGCGCTCTTCCTAAAGGTCGAAATATTTTTAATTAATATATTTTTTATTTTTATAGAATCTTGTGTTTACTCATCAGCATCTGATACAATATGGTATCATATACTTACACAGGAAAGGGTTCTTCTTCTACTTTTTCCCTCTCGTGCCGTCGACGCTGAGCAGGGGGTCGCAATGGCGATACCCTGGCTACCGGCCGAGAATTCACACGAAGGGGTACGCTCTCTACCCCGCTCGCATCTTGCACTTGGTGCCAACAAGCAGATTGTGATAACGACGGTGCAACTTCTTCGCTTGCCGTCATTACGTCACGATTGGTTGTTTACTAAATTGGATAAAACACACGTTATACAAGTTTTACTAGTATAAAAACAATATCTTTACAAGAATAAAAACACTTGTCACTCACTCTCGTTATTGCGTATTATCCGCGCAATCAACCCTCGCACATCTTGGTCATCATAGTTAAGCGCCGTGCAAAAATTTATAACTTCGCACGCGATGCGCAATAACCGTGGATCTTCTTCCAAAAATCCTAACGAGTATAACGATGCAAGGAGTGTATTCAAAATCCGATACGCGATGTGGTAAAATAAATCTAAATTGTCCGCATCTTTTTGTACGCATAACAATACCCCTCTTATGTGTGTTGACATAAACACATCAAAGGAGCATTGCATCACGTACATAACAATATCCTCGATACTTTTTGCAGACATTTTATTAATTTTCAAATCGCACTTTTACTTGATATTCACTTGCAACTTTTAAACTATACTCTCTGATGTTAGCACTGAACTCAAAATCAGACTTGAGCTTGTCGTACCAAACTTTTATTCACCGCCAACAATTACGAAGTGAGAGTTGAACTAAGATGTCACAAATTGATATATATCGTCTGTTACTCAGAAATACTATATAAAGTTTCTATTTTTTTTCGCCAACAAAGTGAAATATCTGTTTTTGCCTTTTCCATTAAGTCGACATTGATTTTACAACTCTAAACAGATTTTTTGCAGATAAAGTGATCCTAAGATGTCAGACGTACGGCAGTTCCTCGAATCTGACATAGTTTCTATCATTTGTTTTTTCAACGGTTGAAAAACAGCTATTGCATAACATACGTAATAAGAGTTACAACTCGAGTTGTAATAAACAACCCTAGGTCTTGTGATATACAAAAACTGATTTATGACTTCAGGTTTGGCCTATGAGAAACTTTCTCGAAGATTTTTTGAGATTGACGCGTACGTGGAAACACGTTGCGACAGGATACAACACGTTGCAACAGGATGCGCGATATAAGAACAACTTATATCAAAGAATTTTTCATTTATTTTTCTATGTACAAACAGCGCAAAACTTTTTTTACTTTTTGTTTTTCCAATAAAGCGTGTGCAAACAGGGCAGGTTTCGGGCGAGGGAAATAAAACACAATATATGGTATTTATTTTATAGAAAGACAGTATATTTCATTTTTATTCACATTGAAATATATTTTTGTATACAAACAAACCAGGAGAAGACATTACTTCTAATGCTTTGCTAAACTAATTTGTACAACATTGTCCAAATAAAGCGTACACATTTCTAGAAATACCCAGGTAAAATAAGTATCTAGAAACGGTAAATTTTTAATTTGCGTCTGTACAGCACGTTCGATATTGCTGTAATTACCTTTAATTGTTAATTTTATAAGGTCTGCGTTTATATAGGCTTTCGGGAGTAACAATTCCGTTTCTTGTATTAGATACTTGCAACATTCGCTAACACTAGATGCTAATGTATCTAAGTGTTCTATATACGCGTTAACACATTGCGACATATTCTGCAGTTCGAGAAATGTTATTTTTTGCATCACAACGGAATTGGCAAATATCTTACGCATCTTTGTTTTAGAACAATCCGAATCTTGTTCTCTCACTGTCTCACTGTTAGATGTTTCTTCCTCCTCTCTGGACTCTTTGTGTGAAATTACTACAGCTTTCGATCCATACGCCGTATTAAACGCGATCGTTATATTATTATTTATCAAAATCGGCTCCGTCTTGTACTTGCTTCCGTCCAGGTACAAACTTATTCAGGCATGGCGTCTTGAAATTTCTTCCACGCATTAACATCGAGCCATATAGTATTTGTTCCATTTCCGCATAATTTAATAGCAGGATAAAAACCGTTCTTTCCGGGAGTAATCCCATTTGAATTCTCTTCGTATGCGAATTATTCACTCCGTACATGGTGGAAAGCAGCATCTCACGTCTGATATTTTGCTATTGGTAAATATATAGAAAAGGTCACCTCCCTCCGATTTCAATGAGCTTGACATATGTTGTCAAGGACACCTTCCTGAGTAACAATCCGTACATTTTAGCCGTCGCTCGTTGTTAATAAAAAAGTTATGAACAATTGAAGTTTGAAAACTAAGGCTGCTGCTTACACGCTTATAACACAAACAAAAAGAATGAAAAAGTAGCCTTCAAGATATCGTACATACTAAATATTTACTTTACAAAGACGTATCATGTCAATAAGTATGTAAAGGTCGGAAACAAATGTTATGATGTATTTCTCACTCCTTCTTATATTCAATATTGTTTTATATTAAACACGTAATCTCTGATTACGCGTTACGCGTTACGCAAAAAATAACAGTGCATGGGATCACATCCTAATTCTTTCATGTTTTTTATGTTGGTGTTGTAAACGTGTAGGCAGAGGGGGCTGCGCCTCCCCTGCACCCCCCCTAAACTCTACCCTAACCCTAACCTGTGTTACTACAATATCAATAGANATGAGTGAAAATTTTGCGAGGGGGAGTGCAGAAAGAAAAGTTTAGGTTAAGTTAGGGTTAGGTTAGATTTTAGGGGGGGTGCAGGGGGGCGCAGCCCCCCTGCTTACACGTTTACAACACCAACAAAAAGATTCAAAGAATCACGAAGAAAAAATTGTACACAATGTCGCAAAATAAAAATTTAGTTTTCAAAATTTAATTGTTCATAACTTTTTTATTAACAACGAGCGACGGCTAAAATTTACGGATTGTTACTCAGGAAGGTGTCCTTGACAACATATGTCAAGCTCATTGAAATCGGAGGGAGGTGACCTTTTCTATATATTTACCTTTCTCACTTGTCACTCTAATAAATATTCACCACGTAATATAAGATATTACGACCGTACGTCAGACTCAACTGTCCGCAGCAGAATAATATTCTAAATGTTGTTGCAACACCTTATTTATATACCCAATTCTGCTATCTTGTGCTCATGAGTAACAACTTATTTTTTTACTACTCTTTCCGTTTTATTAAAAAAAATTACCAATAATAATTTTTATCCACGTAGAACACATGGGTCTTTGCCGACGCATTTACTTTGTGTCGTAGCTACTCATACATCTGTATATATATGTATGAAAAGACAACTACACATTACTTTCAAATAGCCAGTTTTATAAACATTTTTATAAACATTTTATTGACAATTCTCGTAGAATTTTCTCGAAGATACTGGAACGAACAAGTTCGTGCAGGTTTAACGGTCGGCTTGTCGCAAGTCAAAACCCATTTTTGTCTTCAACAAAAAATTATGTTCTCTTTTGCTCATCGGCACGCACTTGTCAACCCACACGTACAAGTTCGCGCAGATAAAAATCGTTCAGAAAAAATCCGCAATCGACACAAATTCATTTTTTATATTACATCAGAACCCTGACTTTCTAGTCGCAGTCTTGCGACGCCTGCTTCGATTTCTATTTCGCCTAGAGACGCCCTCAACTATGCTTCACGCTCATTGGGAGCCATATTGTACCAGACGCTGATTGGTCCTTCCTCGGGGGCCCTACCGAGGAAGGATACCAAGCCCCCATCAACTACCCCGAACCTTGCTCATTGGGAGCCATACTTTACCAGACGCTGATTGTTTCTTTTCGGGACCACCCCCGCTCTTCTTCCCTCAACCGACCAACTTGCTATCATACACGTTTGAACATACGAGGCAGCAACATCGGAGCGGCATCAACAGATTCAAAACGGATTTTTCAATAAATATATATTCTTTTAATAAAGAATTACATCCTTTCACTCAAACATTCTCGAACTTTCCTCCCCTTCTTACACAAATTCCTCCAAAAAAGATTCAAAGACACATTTTTAAAAAATTATACAATATTTATAAAAAACTTTATAGGGTCATAAATATCATGTCACATTTCTATCCCCTCTAGTGGCCGTGGCCAATCACCCCAAAAACTGAAAGAGAGAAGGAAACCGAAGTGATGGAGCACTTGCGCCAGTTAGGGTGGAAGACCAAGCACAGGGAGTTTGGTATGACGCGCCATAACGGGCCACATACTACTTCAGCTCAGTAACGATAATCTAACAAAGTAACAAAATATAATATAATTATACAATAAAAACACGTATTGCGACGTTTCGCCGGTTTACACGGGCGCTACCAACGAGTCGGGATATTCAGAGCCGGTCGACAGCGCACGGCGGCACGCGACGCTTGTAAACGGCGAATTAAAAAAGAGCAAAATAGCGACAAGTTGTCAGCGCGCAGGATGCGACCTTAGTCGACTACAGTGTGCCCAGTTTTGACTCTCTTACAGCACGCTGCAGCAAGCGGAGGGGATACGCACACAGGCAAGCAGCCGTGTACGTGTGTGCTCGACGCTTCGGCCGTCTTCGGGCGGTAGAAGAAAACAGAGATATGTCTACTGTCTCTTTCTTTCAACATAGGCATAGCGTACGCGGCTAAGCCGCGCGCTAGCAGCTGTATATCATTTTTCGGCGTTTGCTCTTGTTCTTGCACG
>NW_018021303.1:5393-24130 GCF_002006095.1 Pseudomyrmex gracilis | reverse complement strand
GCTAGCGCGAGGCTTAGCCGCGTACGCTATGCCTATGTTGAAAGAAAGAGACAGTAGACATATCTCTGTTCTCTTCTACCGCCCGAAGACGGCCGAAGCGTCGAGCGCACACGTACACGGCTGCTTGCCTGTGTGCGTATCTCCTCCGCTTGCTGCAGCGTGCTGTAAGAGAGTCAAAACTGGGCACACTGGTCGACTACGCTTCCCGCATCGTAGGTAAACGACGGCCTTAAATGGCCGTAACAATAGAAAATTGTTTCCGTGAAAAGTATTTCCAGACGGCAAGCCGCGGCACACAACGGTAACAAAGGATTGGCTCACGCGGCTGCTGACGCGCTCGCAGATATAACGACAATAAGCCCGGAATGTGCCAAAAAACAACAGCACGACTCAAGGCTATCCACGGCAATGTACGCACGCACTCAATCACGACGAGTTTAGACAAACACGGCACGATTAGTCGAACAATACGTTTTACGACATGAACGGAACAGCAACAAACATTACTCCACAAAAGACTGCTGCGATCGTAGAAAAGAGAGAGAGCGATGTTTACACTATTTTACCAACACGGCAGAACACGCAGTTCTCAACGCAAAACCGTCATGCTACGATAACGCTCGTCACAATTACTTCCGTGACACTAACCAACGGAATTTGAATCACCGGACCGGTATATCGGCAAAGTCAACACGCGACACGCAGTTGCAGAAGTAAAAAACTTGGCGGCACTTATTGGCGTCGACAGCTATCCTCGGATCTTACTCGGCAACCATATCGTTTTCTCCACCGGATATCACGGTCTCGGGTCCTCCTCGAGTTCACTGGTGACCGGCCCTTGCTTCAAAACGGCACTTTAACGCGGCACAAAGACCTTGCAGGAGGTTATCCCGGTGGTTCACGTCCCAACAACGGTACGCGCAACAATGATCGCTAAACGCTACCGCATAGATTTCCTTTCGTACGGCAGATCGCGCAGTATGTTAAGTAGCCAATCAGATGGTGTGGCACGTGGCGCGGTAATCGATTGCCACGCGTGGATCTGCGTTATCCTGTCAAGGGCAACTATGTAGCCGCGCCGTTCGAATCCTGTGGAGGATGTTTTCAGCTTTGCAAGGCTGATCCTCCACTTCAAGTTGGCAAGCCATACGCTCTAGCCGGATCCCGACTTCCTTTACTTAGTTTTGGTTGCGCTTCATCCTCTCGCCCTGGATGCAATAACCGATCTCTTCTCGCCACTCTGTTCTTTACGTCGTACGCTCCTGCTTAGCTGTCTTCTCGTTTTCTTCTTTCCTGATTAACGCCGACGCATAATGAGCCTTTCTCTAGTCGCTAAAACAAAAACGGCACAAACACACAAAACGATACGCCGCCCTGCGGCTCACGTAACGCAATTCACGTTAAAATAAAATGGCCACGACAATATAATGCGCGCGAAACATTCGCTTGCGCCCGTCGGCGCACGATACGCCAAGTCGGTGCAAAATGCACTACCAACGTAAAATAGTTTAGTTTGGTCTGGTTTTTATAACGGCTAGAGAGCCTTTAGTACCCATACGCCATTCTGCTAGATAATTTTATTTTTGAACGTAACGGTGAGGTTGTGCAGTATTCTGCTACCACGCGATACACGGCCGTCTTTCACGGTAGGCGTGCCTATCTGTGTCGGGCTCGTGCTCAAGATGTGACTTGTGATCGCCTTGTGGGAGAGGAAGTAATTCGGTATTACACCCAAATTAATTTTTGGAGGCTCGATTTAGCTCGCTGATCAACCGATAAACTCGGGGGACCGGCCCGGAAAAAAATCCTTAGGTGATAAGCGGATTTGAATTCGAGACCTCCGGATTCGCCTGCACTCAGGCCGCGAGACCACTGGGCCGGTCAATAACGCAAAATCGGCGTATTTAGGTGCGCCACGCAACAAAGATAGGTTGTTCTCTCTAAATCGTGAGAGACGCGAGCCTATCGTCTTCCTCTTTGGCCGTGCTAATTACACTGTGACGGACACCGAAAAGACGTCACGTCACAATATATTATTAGTCATAATATATTGTGACGTGACACTTTTCGTTTTCGTCACAAGGAAATAATTCCGGCCAGCACGGGAGGCGATGGGCTTGCGTCTTCCCCGAGTTAAGGGAGAGCAGCTTGTTAGGATGCGCGCGACAAGCGAACACACGTATATTGGCGAAGCCGCGTGGCGCCGATATTGTTTATTATCTATAGTTAAGGCGTTGCGATTTGTGTTAATTCTTGTTTGCGATATTTTCAGATTATTCTGGGCATTTGAGCACCCCGAAATAGTGACTTTGCCGTACGAACCGCGTGGCGGTTATTTTGTAGTTTATTTCAGCGCATAGAAAGAGAGAGAGCGTAGCACGACACGCAGCGTCGGACAAAGAAGAGCAACAAAGAGAGACAATAAAGACAGACAGCAATACAGGGGCGTAAGGGCCTTATAGGCACGAGGCGCTCGGCAATGATGTTGACGACGGTCCAGAAAACGAAAGATACCGGTACCCCGATTTTGTAAAAACTGGAGCGGGGCTTCCTGTGGAGTTGTCGGTCCCGTGATGCGAGAGGGCCCGAGTAAGCTCATCTACAACAGAAAATAAGCGGAGCGGTCCAATACAGCCAGAAAAGGGCTCGCGTTGACGCGTTGCCGATACGCACGTGGCCGCCGTCAATCACAGTGCCGCAAGACACACAGTATGATTGACCAATTACCTGGCCCGAGTAACGGCATGCGGCCCTAAGAGAAATTGCCGTAGCAGCCGAGATCATTGTTGTGCGGGCCGTGAACGACGCGAGTTCCTCGCCTCCGAAAAAGAGTGTGAAACGTGCCAAAGTGAGTGCCGTGAAGTGAGGCCCGAGGAGGATCAAGAAGTACGGAGAGCCTCGAGGAACAGCCTTGAGGAAGCTGTCGAGGAAAACTCTTTTGGTGGAGCTGAGAAAACACGTGAGGAGGATGCCGACAAACGTGAGTGATTGCTCGCTCTTTCTCGCATATACTTTCAAAATTATACTGTCGTGGATCGAGTCTGTAAGTCGATTGTCAGCTTAATGCCGTGCGGTACATTCGCGTTTGATGTGTTTAATATTGTATAGTTGAGCTAGTAAAATCGGTGGTTGCCGTAAAATCTTCTCTTAGCTGCTCTCTCGCCGTAACACGGTCGCAACAATCCGGGCGTAATCCCGCTCGTTATTCGTGCGTGTCTTGTTGTTATTTTTTTTGTATTTTCATTATACTATATCTGTGTGCCGCGTTTGTATGTTGTTTTCGTTACCCAGCGTATAATTTCGAGACACGAAATACCACCTGATTGTAACCTACGACAGAAAGAGTGAAATTGCGAATCGTGCCGAAATTCTTAGCCGTCAGATCGTGGCTGTGCGTTAATCTATTGTCTAGCTTGCGCTACACGGAGAGCGCGCGGCGCCCGCGCGTCGCGCCGGACGTCTTGCACGCGACAGCACATTCCTCCGCAGAGATAACCCGTGCGGTCATCTCCGTGCGACATTGTACAGCGGAATATGAACCGCGACCGCGAATAAATGACCAGAGAAAATTACACCTGCTGAATTAGTTGCCGATTACGCGTAATTGACGGTGTAAAGTGTTCACGCCTTGGTAAATGTACTATTTTCTTTTATGTTTTTTTCTTGTTTATGCGATACACTGTACTGGCGATACTCGGTATTATTGAAAACGATTTTCATTAAGATTATATTTGTTTCAATTAACTCAAAACGAACAAGTTTCTCTGCCATTATTTATTAAACACTGCCCACGCCTCTCTGTTATTTACGTAAAATTGAGCTGCCGAGTGATCTTACCGTCACGTCGGAATTGTTTGTCAAGATTCTTGCTGCTAATTAAGATATTTTTTTTGAGTTGGCGTGTAAAAGCACGCCTGGCGGTCAACTTTCGACTTAGGTGAATAGAAAAATTTAATATTTTGGTGTGAAAGACGTGCCGAAGTTGTGCGGCGCCTCCGCCATAACATCCAACGCGAGGTGCCCGTCACAATATATAAGTGATATTATTACGATATTAAAACTTTTACAAATTGCGACTTCTACATCATGCTCTGAAAAAAGTGTAACTATATCTTTAGTGCTTACGATTATTTATGGGATTATCAATAATCATTTGCAAAATAAGGACAATGATAAAGCCAAAACAAAGAACTTTAAAGCTACTTTAAAAATGTTCCTTATTGACAGATTTAGTTTAAATGTACATTTTGGACTTGAACATTATCATTTTGCTTCTTTTCTCAATCTAAGGAGTAAAAACTTATCATTTGAAACTGTTAATGTAAAGAATATAGTTAAGAATTCCATTTGTAACATGATAGATAATATTCCAGTAACTGAAAGTGAGATGGAAGTCAATTCACACCAAGTGCACTGGATTTTATATATCAGGTACTAGATTCTAGTAGGAATGGTTCAGAATTTCAAACGTATTTATTAGAAATTCAAATCATAATTTATGTCTATTAGAATGATGGAAAACAAATAAGAAAAATATCCTAGAGTAGCAAAACTAGCAAAGAAGTTTTTAGGTTGTCTATTACCAGAAAATATAAATTTATTGAATAAATTTATTGATATTTTTATACAAAAATAAAAATATAAATGAAAATATATAAATGAAAAAATATATAAGATATAAAAAGTAGATATATAAGATATATAAGATATAAAAAAGTAGATATATAAATAAAAAGTTGGTTCTTAGCCTTATCTTTCCACACAAACATAGAAATGTTAGTTTAGATGATACGCTATATATAAAATATATAAGATACGAGTATATAAGATATATAAGATATAAAAAGTAGTAATATAAATAAAAAGTTGGTTCTTAGCCTTATCTTTCCACACAAACATAGAAATGTTAGTTTAGATGATACACTATATACGTGGTAGTTTCACTCTCAAAATTACTATCCGAGTATCTGAGGAATATCTTTTTATTCGGGTATCTCATGATATCCAAATAAAAAATATTCCTATACCTCATTCAGGTACTCGGGTATTTTTCCTCTTTCCGAGTTCTTTACGAGTACTCAGGTACCCAACAAGTCGGGTAGTAATAGCTCTAGTTGAGATCCGTACTTGAAAGAAGAAATTGATAAGGCTGGTTTATATAAAACATTGAGATTAAGAGTTCTAATTGACGCAGGTGAAACCTACTGAAGAAGAAGAAAATTTAGTGTCGGAGCCAGTCTTGGAGGGGAAGTTCACGTCCATATTGTTGTTAGCAGACCATTCTCTATGCAATTTTAGTTTTTTGATAATTCTGGTAATTCTATTTTTAATGGCTCTGTTAGTTAAGCTACCGTAGGTTTCACGAAGCATGGTCTCAAGCATCAGAGTGTTTGAAGTGTAGGACAAAGCCAATTAAACAATATTCGGGTTGACCTTGGTCTTGAATAATAATTCCCTGTACTGATTAAACGTAAGAATGTAGACTTCCGGATTCTAAAGAATAATGTCCTTGACTAGATTAAGTGTCAGATCGATCTTTTCAATACATGATACTTTCCTGTATTCTCTTTCCTTCTTCTTTTTTTAAGTAAAATGGTTGTACTTTTAAGTGGTTGGCGGATGGATAAAATCCGAAGGATTATTATCAAAGTCTTTGATTATGGTGGAGTCAACAGGCGAATCTTTCAAGACATCGGCTGATCCGTGTTGCAAACTACTTGCTGAGCTAACCGGCAGAAGTCTTTTAATAAGGGCATTGGTTTTGAACATAGTTGTAAGATTAGTATAGACCTTTAGTATAGACGGTTCCTGTTCTTGTAAGTTTTTGAGATCGGTCGATATTACAGTTTTTGAGTTTAACATCACGGTGTCGTCAGATTGAAGCAAAATAAGTGACTTGTTAAAGTGTGAAGTAATACTGTTATTAGAGGTAGGACAATATTTTGCGAGATGGCCTTCCTTTTTGCATATGAAACAAGTTGGGTTATCACTTGTAACAAAAATCCAGTACCCAGCAAACATCACGTGTCAGCACGCCGTGAAAGCATGCCATGTGAACAATATGTTGGTACAGTGCTGTTCAGTGATGCCACGCGTTGATATACTAGCAAACTGATATCATGGCATGCTAAAAATAATGAGATAAATAACGATAGAGACTGCCACTTTTCAATTTGACGCGCATTCTGCTTACATAAGCAGAGCAAAGCTCGCATAAAGTATCGTCGCAATGCTTGCTAGATGAACTTGCATCTAGCAGTCACAGAGACATCACGCCATGAAAGCAAGCTTGCATGATGCCGGCACGGTGCCACCATTTTGTTTACTGAGTATGAAGAGTTGTCATAATTAACTTGAAGATTCTCAGGTAATTTCGGAGAATCATAAGGATGGATAACCACCTGTCTCCGGAAACTAAGAATATAAAAAAGCCTGTTTCAGCAAATCCAGCTTTAACAAACGTAATAAGTGATACAGTTCTAATCTTCAATTTCTTTAATATCCAGTATCTCTGTATGAAATATAATATAAGACACAAGTTAGAGAAAATAATACGGCCTTCGTTTAAAAAGCTCGAATAGAGATAGCGCGACCTTTGATAGTAATGTTTATGTTTTTAGATGTAAGCTTGTCAACAAGAAATTTGTCAGATAAATACAAGTAAACTTTGTTGTTAGAGATTCGAGAGGTAAATCTTACATTAGATTAATACCTATACCATACTAGATTAATAACCTTAAAATTGTGTATTTTTTTATAGTAATGTCATCGTAGGCATCAATTACTTGATCTTTCTTCGAGAAAAAGTAATTAAAAAGGCCGATACGAGCAGTACATACAGGATGATCGTGTATAAAATAGAATTCTTTATTCAAAAAACAGACGTTTCGATCCACAAGTTTGGACCTTCTTCAGTGTAATGTGTTACATCTGATGAAAATAATAAAGGAATTAGCGCAAAGAATACATTGTAATAAGATTAAAAAATAACAATATAATTAAACTCACTAAATTAAAACAAACTAATAATTCACAACATCACCACAATACAATCAAGTGATGTCAATCGAGTGAAATACAAAACTGTGTACTGGCAAGAAACATAACAACAAGCAAATATATAAAGATATCCCCACTATATGATCAGAAGATCAAAAGTTCACAATAGGTCGAAAAACATGTTTATAAAAGTAAGTCTAAACATTTGATTTATACAATTCTAGAAAAGAAAAATAAAGTTTCAAACTGTCAGTATCCGACATAACATTTAATGAATTGTCCTGCAACTTAATGTGGAGCATTTCAGAAACTAATCGCTTATAAAAAAATGGTTCAGTGTCTAAAATTTTAACATTATTCCAATTGAAGTCATGACCAGTCTCTAAACGATGCTCCGTGATCACAGAAACAACAGCTGAATTTCTATTAATCTGATTTCTATGTTCACTAATTCTTGTTTTTAACTTGCGCTTCGTTTGTCCCACATAAGATACATTACAACTATTGCAATTAATCTGATACACAACATCTTTATTTTGATCATGTGTTAACTTGTCTTTTCCGACTTTAATAAATTTACTAAATTTATTCAAATTACGAAAAGCCAAAGAGATCTCCTTCGTTTTTTTAAATAATCTTGAAATAGAACAAGATAGTTGTGGAATAAAAGGAATAACAAAATATTTCTTAACAGTCTCAAGATCACTAGAAACAAATTTATTGTCATTGTTAAAATTTAATCTGTTATTGATTAAAAACTTAATTCTATACTTGATTGTCCTAAAAATAAATTGTAGAGGATAATTATTTATAAGGAGCACCTCAATCATAAATTTAAAATTTTTTTGTTGAAAACAAGGGTCAGATAATAACATAATTCTATCAACCATATTTAAAACAGTACCAATTTTTTGTGATTGCGGATGGGCAGAGTAAAAATTTAAATATCTGCCAGAAAAAGTATGTTTGTAAAACTAATCAAACATTACTTTACCATTAAAATTCAAAATCTTAACTTCCAAAAAACTTAAACAATCATTATTTTGAACTTCTATAGTAAATTGTAATCTATTATTGTAACTGTTAAACAAGTCTAAAAGTGAAGTTAAACAATCAGGAGGCGCTGTCAAAATAATATCGTCCACATATCTAAAATAAAATGAAGGCTTGGATTTTAATTTTTTAAAAATAAATCTCTCCAAATCTTGCAACACAATATCGGCAATAATTGGAGAAAGAGGAGACCCCATAGGCATTCCGAAAGTCTGTTTGTATATTTTATTATTAAAAGAGAAAAACGTAGATGTTAGAACAAAATTAATTGCTTTTAAAAATTCTTTTAAAGGAACTTTAGTATTATTCCTAATATATTTCCATCTAACTTTGATCCCTTTAATAGCTAGATCGATAGGTATATTTGTAAACAATGAAATAACATCTAACGATACAAGCAAATGACCGTGCTGCAGTGTAAGACCCCTTAATTTTTTAACAAGATCAAAACTGTTGCTAACAAAGCTGTTCGAGACAGGTATGCTTTTTTGAATCAATTTATTTAAAAAATCAGCAAAGTGATGCAACGGGCTATTTATCGTAGAAAGAATTAATCTAAACGGGGTATCTTTTTTGTGATATTTTGGTATCCCGTAAGCTCGAGGTAATAAGCCATCGCTAGATTTGATAGATTTATAAGAAAGATCCGAAATAAAATCTTTCTGTACCCAATTTCTTAACAGTTTATTAAGATTGTCTTCAATATTTTTAATAGGATTTCTATTAACCAAAGAATACGTCGTAACATCACTAAGCAATTCATTAATTTTTTCCAAATAAGAAGTCCGATCAACAGCTACAGTCACATTGCCTTTATCCGCGCGTGTAAACATAATATCAGGATGATTTTTTATGAAAATCGAAACCTGTTTGTGTCGAAAAATTAATTCTCTGTCAAAATCACAAAATCTCTGTGATGTACATAAAAAATTATAAGCGATTAGTTTCTGAAATGCTCCACATTAAGTTGCAGGACAATTCATTAAATGTTATGTCGGATACTGACAGTTTGAAACTTTATTTTTCTTTTCTAGAATTGTATAAATCAAATGTTTAGACTTACTTTTATAAACATGTTTTTCGACCTATTGTGAACTTTTGATCTTCTGATCATATAGTGGGGATATCTTTATATATTTGCTTGTTGTTATGTTTCTTGCCAGTACACAGTTTTGTATTTCACTCGATTGACATCACTTGATTATATTGTGGTGATGTCGTGAATTATTAGTTTGTTTTAATTTAGTGAGTTTAATTATATTGTTATTTTTTAATCTTATTACAATGTATTCTTTGCGCTAATTCCTTTATTATTTTCATCAGATGTAACACATTACACTGAAGAAGGTCCAAACTTGTGGATCGAAACGTCTGTTTTTTGAATAAAGAATTCTATTTTATACACGATCATCCTGTATGTACTGCTCGTATCGGCCTTTTTAATTACTTTGAACCTTTCACGAGCGATTGATTGATTTCTTCGAGAAATTATCATTTTGCACAATACCAGCATATATAGGCGATGAATTATCAGGAAATTGAGATTCAGAAACTTTATCTATGATTGAGAAAAAGAGATACTCTTACATAGGAATATGACTCTCGTAATAGTAAGAGAGATAAAGATTGTAACTTTAATATCCCCGCCTGAGTCGGGATATTAAACAAAAAGAACAGACCACTAACACTAACCCAAGAGTATTACTTTATAGAGAAATAAGTTTGTAAACGAAATTACGGACATAGGAAGACATAACTCGCGGAACAGAGATCACAACCTTTCTCTATAGGCGTCAACACGTGACAAACCAATTAAAATTATGGTTCGTATTAATTCTATGCTGTGTAACGACAGAAACTTTCTCCGCACGACGATTAGTCTGATTTTTGTGTTCAGAAACTTCAGTTTTAAGTTTTCTTATGGTCTGGCACATGGGTTTTTGGACAGTTATTTAAATTACCACTCCTCACACCGAGTCTCACAAAAAATAGGAACTATTATCAGAATGGTACAAAGAGCTCTGTTGTTGTCCTACTCTGTGTTTCAGACAAAAAACATAAAATTTATAATCAACGTCCTCATCTTCACCAACTATTCGGGAAAAATGATTTTTAAAGTCATCAATGACCGTGTAAAATATCTGATTGCGAACAAAAGTAATAGAAAATCAGACACTTTGAAGTCCACACTAACTTCAAAAGTCGTCAAAAATTATTTTGTTGTATCTTTTATCAATAAATTATTATACACAATTTCACAATCGCTGAAAAAATAAGATGGAAATTTGTTAGCTTATGGAATTCTCAATAAATTAAATTGATTTATTAAAAATATCAAAAATCCGATAGAAATTGAACAAAGAAAAAACGTAGTTTCTAAATTGCAATGTAATAATTGCGATGCTTCGTACGTAGGCCAGACCATGAGAAAACTCAAAACTAGGGTTTCCGATCACATAAATCAGATTAATCATCGTGCGGAGAATGTTTCTGTCGTTACACAGCATGAATTGATACAGACCATAATTTCAAGTAGCAAAATAAAGTTTTGGACACAGAATCTTCATTTTTCAAGAAGTCCATTTTCAAGATGATACACATCAAATTGCGAAGCAATTCAATTAATGTCAGACACGGACAAGCTAAAACCGTATTTTTCATTTTTGAAAATTACAAGGCGGCAAAATCATTCTCTGTTCGTTTCCAAGTGTTGTGGTAGAGTAGGAAGATCGTTACATGTACCATCAATGTAATAAGGGCTGCTCAGTCTGTCAATTGTTTTCGAAACGGGAAGATGTTTCGCAGCTTCTTGTGTGCGGCTGACAATTACTGAGTTGCCATTTCCCCCTTTTTTCCTCAAACTAAATATGTTTGTAGCGTATCTTTTTTTATATCCATGTTCTTCATTATTTTTGCAAATAAACTATGCATTTTTTGTAACTTTCTTATGTATAGACACTGAAGAAAATCCCATAGTGGATCAAAACGTTTGCATCAATTGTTAAATCTTCGGAATAAAAAAGAATTTTACTCGAACATTGAGTGTAGCTCGTTATCGTCTCCTCCCTATCTTTTATTTTGAAAGTGATACACTTATATGTTTTATTATTGCAAAACATGTCAAAAAGTCTCTAGAAATTATTATTTGCTTATTCAAAACTCGATAACCGTTGACAGAAGAATGACTACCGCTCCTCTAGTCTTTCACGTAAAAGAGAACGTTCACGGCGCATTGATTGGCCAAGTGCTTCCGCATAATAGCACATCAACAATTGTACCTGGCACTCAATTCCTTATCGTCAATCAGAAAGATGTACCTGATATTGCCATTATGAAAGATGGTTCTCTTCATGCTGTACAAGGTCTAGACCGTGAGACAAAACAAAATTATAGTATCACTGTACTTGCTGATAGTTTACGCGGCATAGGTATATTTCAGGTAAGTTTTCTCGAAATTTGTAACATCCTTATGTGCTGTCTTTATAATTGCTAAATTATTGACTTTTAACAAATTTTATTTTAATGATTTGAACGTTTAGGTACGAATCATCGTCGACGATGAAAACGATAACGCACCAGAATTCACATCTTTTATTTACGACGGTCAGATCATGGAAAACAGTCCTGTGGGGACGGAAGTTACTCTGACAAATTCAATTGTTGCGAGCGACAAAGATGAAGGCAAAAATGGAGAATTTACGTTCGTTTTGGAAGGTGAAAATAGCAGTCTGTTTAGAATCAATCCTTTAACAGGCCGAATATATTTTCAAGGTATTGATGAGAGAACTCTGGATCGCGAATCTAAAATGAACTACGAATTTCAAGTTATTGCTACTGATACAGGTAACTTTTGCAAACTTATTGATATAAAATTTTTAACTAAACTATGCTTTCTTTCAGTAAAAATAATAAAATAACAGAAGATAATTATTGAGTATAGGGTAATAAGATCCTTGACCTTGACATATGTTGTAAAGAGCATTCTTCTGAGTAGTGTTCAAGAGGTTTTAGGCGTTGCTCATTGTTCATTCAAAAAGTTATTAACAAAAAATGTTTGAAAATCCCGATCTTTATTTTTAGTGATAACATATAAAATAATGTAGAATAGAATCCACATTTGCTCGCAGTTATTTTTTCTAGGAAGATATTCTGAGTTGCTGATATAATGATACATAACATAGCCACACACACAAAAATTTCTTTGGCCTGGGGATCAGACCATGTTTATTATATGTTTTTGGGGTCCCTGAATCCGAATCCGAGATCCATTAAACCCCATCGGGTCGGGGTTCCGCCATAACCTCAAAAAACACNATAATCTGAGCTCGAAACCCATATAATCTTTTGATTCAAGTCATATACACAAAAACCAATTAGATATACCTCATAATCTCATAACCCTATATTCCCATAGCTCCATAAGCCTATCACGGCGATTAAAATGTCAATCATTCATGACCGAAGATTTCCTAAATTTATGGAATTAAATAAAATGATTCTATGACTTCGAATTTCGAACAGACATAACAGAAATTGTCGGGATTCGCATGACAATCGTGCGAATCGGAAACATTTCGTCGAGTTTGTCTTCTTGTAGCATTAAAATCTACATTAGCCAAGTTGTCAACTAATGCAGAACTGCGGTTGCTTGATGACGACGACTGCGGTCCCGCTTTCTCAAAGGGTTTCCTGACCAGCCGCCGATACCCGAAACCCGAAATTTGGGTTTCCGATACCCAAAGGTTGGCTTATTCTTGTGCCTGCCATAACGGCATAAACCCGTAATCCAGAGACTCAGCCGGATAGTGGTACAACTCCGTTGCTCGCCGTCACCGCGTGGAGGTGCCCTAGACGCAGGTACAGGAAGAACAACAGAGTGAGAAATTGACCCGCAATCGTCATCGTCATAAACCATAGCTTCAACCATTGACGATGATATATGCAACATGTATATAGAATGCTTCTGTTAGAACGAAAACATGGATTTCTGTTGAAGAAAATGAATCTGATAGTGAAGATAGCGATACTATCGTATCGAAGTATTCTCAAGATTGGTGTTGAATGATCTTATAGAAGACTTAGGTTTACCAANAGATGGGGTTATGGGGTTTATCTAATTGATTTTTGTGTTTATGAACTGATTGTGGTCATGAATGATTGACATTTTAATCGCCGTGATAGGCTTATGGAGCTATGGGGATATAGAGTTATGGGATTATGAGGTATATCTAATTGGTTTTTGTGTTTATGGCTTGAATCAAAAGATTATATGGGTTTCGAGCTCAGATTATGGTGTTTTTTGAAGTTATGGCGGAACCCCGACCCGATGGGGTTTAATGGACCTCGAATTTGGATTACGCGACCCCAAAAACATATAGTAAACATGGTCTGATTCCCAAGCCAAAAATAGTTTTTTTTTGTGTGGCTGTGTAATTATTTATAAGCGGTATTGTTGACTATTATTCAGTTGATGTTTCGGAGCGCGAAAACCACATCCATCATTCCAAGCAAAATTTTACATAAATACAAGATCGTTGTCGAAAGCGGGTGACTTTCGATATGTTGTTCCATGAATTTCTGTATTTGACGCATAATTCTTTTCATGAACGTTTATGGCGTGATATTCGAGGCGGAATTCTATAATACAATAGCCGAACAGAACATTATATTCATTATTTAGCCGAATTTGTTTTCAAACGTCACGTTCAGTATCACCAGCAGACTAATAAATTTTTTGACATTATGATAGCTTTATATCTTATTCATGATGTAGAAAGAACAGAACAACAGAAGTAAAAATATACCAATATATTACACTGACTACTTCGTTTATGTTCTTTTTGTTCGTGTTATAAGCGTATAGCCAGAGTGGCTTTGTCCCCCCGTAGAGACAGTGGTTTCGCCCTTCTCTCTGCTCCCACCATCGGAAAAACCACGTCGACAATTAAATATCGCTTTATGTTCGATAGTGTGTACGTATTATGTCAAGGGAAAGCAGGGGGAGAAGCAAAGCCATTTCCCCTGCAGGGGGCAAAGTCCCCCCTGCCTACACTTACAACACAAACAAACTTACAACTCTTGATGGTTTTCAACGGTCATTTTTGTGATTACATTTTTTATGAATATTTTTTCAATGAAAAATAAATGACCTAAAACCTCTTGGACACTACTTAGAAGAGTATCTTCTACAACATATGTCAAGGTCAAAGTCATCGGACCTTAATCTCCTACACTCAATAATTACGAAATGACAATATAAATAGTAAAGGAGATTTTTCTCTCCGCAGGTCAAGAGATTTAATATCTTAAAATTAGTTAGAGAAGTATACTCTCATATATGAGATGCAAGTATAGCATTCTACATAAATTTAAGAATTGAAATCTCAATCCAAAAACTCACGTGTAAGATTTACACGTAAACATGTATATATATATATATATATATATATGTATTTACAGGGTGTCCGACAATTACTTTAACATCTCTCGTAGGCAGATAGAAGGAGTGAAACTGAGTCGAAAAGTCCTGAACCATTTTTTTCTATTACATATAATAAAAGAGTAATTATTAAATAAATCAAGCCAATCAGCGCCGACCTTTAGCCGAACGCACGTCAGTGAACCACACGTCTGGTGTGCATGAGCGCTCCGCGCAGCTCACTGACGTAAGCCCGGGTAAAGGTCGGCGCTGATTGGTTTGATTTATTCAATAATTACTCCTTTATTATATGTAATAGAAAAAAATGGTTCAGGACTTTTCGACTCAGTTTTACTCCTTCTACCTGCCTACGAGAGATGTTAAAGTAATTGTCGGACACCCTGTATATATATATGTATGTATGTATATATATATATATATATATATATATATATACAGAGTGTCTGATAATGACCGTATAACCGCTCGTAGGCAGGTAGAAGGAATTATTCTGAGTCGAAAAGTCCTGAACCATTGTTTTCTATTACATATGATAAAAGATTAATTATTGAATAAAGTAAGCCAATCAGCGCCGACCTTTAGCCGAACGCACGTCAGTGAGCCGCGCAGAGCGCTCACGCACATCAGTTCCAGTCAGTCAGAACTGATCTTGTCAGTTGTACATGAATGTTTATAGAAGTCAAATTAGCTGATTACAAACTTGATGTCAAAAATACGCAACAACATCTCTACACGACAAACTGAGTTGCAACTTTTACACTCATCGTACATATAACGGTCTTCTTCTTCTCTCCCTACTACAATATTCCCAAATGAACAGATAATGACTATGTCGTGTTTTGTACATTTCCAAAAACAAAAAATACGGTTAGTTTATCCATGTCCGACATGATGTTAAATGAATAGTCTTATACTTTTATATGAATCATCTCGGAGACGGATCTCTTAAAAAATGATAGTTCAGAGTACAAACTTTTGGTTCATGCCATTTAAAATTGTAGTCCGTATCATTTTTACTTTGGATAATGACAGAAAACTTTTAGTACGGTGGTTTATCTGTTTGGCAGTTTTTGTGTTCAGACACTTTGGTATGGAATACTTTTGACACTGATATTATGCATAAGAACTCTATATAAGCTCTAGGGATTATGGAATGTTCGAAATCCACAAACAGAGCTATCCATATAGAATATCAGTATCTTTCATTAATAGCCTTCTATATTGTTTCGCGGAGTATCTACGTACTACCGGTTAAATGTGAACAACAGAAAAATGTAGGTTATAAGTTACAGTGTGATGATTGTGATGCTCTAAAATTTTAAAAACCATTGAAAACTTAACAGCAGAATTTAAAAATATTGTAGTCACTTGTTCCAAATCAGGAAAAGTAACAAAAAAGCTATATAAACAATTTCTGAATAAAATCATCAGGCCATATGTTAAAGATAACAAAGTTTTGCTGATTATAGATTCCTGGAAAAGATAAAAAGATTGTATTATGCACGATAAAGTTTTTAAAACTGAGTCTGGGGAAATAATTTGTATTTTAAAATTAATTCCTCCAAAATGTACGCCTATTTGCCAACCATGCGACGTATATTTTTATCGCCAGGTGAAACATATAATAAAAAGATTACAAAACTCTTCTGCTTTATTAAAAGCTTTATTAAAAGATAAGCGAGAAATAGCATCACGCAAAAATGCCATAAAAATAAATGCAATTGTTCACCAATTAAGCGCACCTATTTTTTTTCCCATGATCACATATGCATGGTTTGCTGCAAAATTGATAGAGGAGATCAATTTTTTAAATGTAAACGACGTATGCTTTCTAGTATCATTTTTGAAAAAGCATTGTGCGTGTAAAGATGTATCTTTTATAAAATGTGCATGGTGTAAACAAAACTTATGTTTCATATGCTTTTATGATAAATATCATCCAAATAATTGTAACCCAGAAAGTGTAGATAGTGAAGATGAGTAAATGTTTTGGCACAATATTGTTTCCAATTGTTCTGTAATTCTAAATTTTAATTATAATTATGTTCAAATACTAATGTCTTATTTGTTTCATTTTGTATTTGTTTTATTTTGCATTATATTATTTTATTTAATATTACTTTATTGGATAAATGCATAAAACAATACGCATTGACTGCGTTTAGGAAATGTGCTATCTATGCTTTGCTTTTATTTTTGCTATTGCTTTTATTACTTTTATTTTTATTGCTATTGGATTTGAAACAAAGTTAAATTAAACTTATAAAAATATTGCTATTTGAAAATACACACTAAAAACATTAAATTAATGGTGTAATTAATTGTATTTTACATGGATAAACATACGTTGTTACATTACATTAAAAAAACGGAAAAAAAATAACAACCAACAGGAATCAAATCCTAGTCTCCAGCGTGATAGTTAGGCGCTCAAGCGCCCGCGCTACGCTGCGCTTCTCGAAAACTGTACCAGGGGGGACAAACTCACTCTTGGAAAAAGTAGGGACAGTTTCAGCGCCGTCTATGGTAAGGACCACATTCTTTGCGAACTAAAAAAAAAGTAGTGGGGGTACCGGCGCCGCGTTTAAATCGCTCGCGCGTATGTAGGTAAAATGAATTATAAGTTTCTGAGCAATTATTAAATTTAACCATTATTTCTATTATATGAAGTTACTTTAAAAAATAGTTATACAAAAAAATGTTTTTATTTAATACATAAATAAAAAGCATTTTGTTATATAAACTATTTTTCTGNAATTNTATATAATAGAAGTAACGGTTAAATTTAATAATTGCTCAGAAACTTATTCACAAATAACTTAATCTAATAAATTGTAACATTTTTATTTATAACAACATAGTTTTTATTATTGTAATGATAATCACATTTTTTTGTTTTTAAGTGTATTTTTGTATGTATAGTGTTGTGCTGAAATGTGTGTGTAACAGAGTAAGTTCGGTGGTATATGGTGCAGTATATGTTTAGTGGGAATGTTTTCATATTTAAAACAACATTGTAAATGTATTGTGTAAATGTGTGTGTACATTTCAAGTTACGTTATTATATGTAAAGAGCATACATATATTGTTTTTTGTATTATTTATTGCATATTTCTTATGGTATATTATTTATATTATTATATTGTTATTGTATTTTATGAGCATGTGTGTGTGTATGCATTTTAAATGATGCTATCAGCATATATGCTATATATGCTATGTATACTATATATGCTAATAGTATGGTTTAGAATGAATACACTCACATCTACATACAAGATACAAAAATATATAATAAAAATATAGTATAATATAAATAATATAACAGAAAATATACACAATAATACAAATAACAATATATGCTCCTTACATATAATAACGTAACTCTAAATGTACACATTCATTCACACAATACATTTAAAAAGTTTTTTTAAATATAAAAATTCGCACTGCATCATATGTCGCCACACCCCAGGCAACCAGCTGACGTTAAAATGACGTTACTATACAGTCAGTTTTTGACCAATTCGACGTTAGTTTATGACGTGATATTAACGTAATGACGACGTGAGTTTGTCTCGTCAAAAATGACGACAGGTTAATGACGTTTACTTACGTCATTAATCTGACGTAACGTGATTAACGTGACATCCCACATAGCACATAATATTACTGCAATATCACACACAATATTGCTTTCTATTGCAATATTACACTCTAATATAATAGAAATATTACCGTAATGTTAATGTAATATCGCAATAATATTAAAATGTCCGCCAAAATGCATCACAGTAATATTACAATGATATGTAAAAAAAACTAATAGTACATTGTAAGAGGAGAATTAATTTAAGATTTCACTTGTATTAATCTCTATGGAGTCTTGATTCAGTTTGTCGATCAACTAATTAACTCAGTGAAAGGTATTAGGTCCGGAAAAAATCCTGAGGTGATGGTGAGATTTGAACTCGAGACCTCCATATTTGCAGCCTCTGCACTCAGTCCGCAAGACCACTTGTTCCTTAATTGAAATGTATTTCTTTTCTCTGCTTATTCTCACACAAGCTATTCTACGCATTTTATTTATTACTTATTGAAATTATTATTTTATTTGTAATAAAAAAATATTTTAAATAAGTAATTACAAATATTGCACTGCAATATGTTTAATAAAATAATAACTTAAATAAGTAATAAATTAAAAATATTGCAGTGCAATATTTTTAATAAAATACCTGCAACA
>NW_018021303.1:1569-4763 GCF_002006095.1 Pseudomyrmex gracilis | reverse complement strand
ATCTTACATATAATACATAAATATATACTCAAAAACAAAGTTTTAACAACCGTGTTATTTAAATAACGTCATTATGACGTCTTACTCACTTCTTTCAACTGACGTCACTCTAAAGACCAATAGTTACATCATATATGACGTATACGTATGACGAACATACTGACATCATTGTTACGACGGTCAAAATAACGTCAGATTTAGGTCATAATCACTAATTAGTGACAAAAATCACGTATATTTACGTGATGATCATTACAACGTCAGCTGGTTGCTTGGGACTTGCTTTTGCTCTGGCTTTAGCCAGCACGGCAGCCAGCATTCAAGAAATCCAGCGGACAGAAAAGCATTGTGTGCCGCTAGCTTTACACACATCTCAGCACAAAATTATACAAATACACAAAAATACACTTAAAAACCAGAAGAAAACTCATAAAATGTAGCAAAATGCCGCGAAACCCAGCAAAAGCGAAACTGTTGGAAACTGTTATGGCTGATATCAGGTGATACACTTCTAGACAAGAGAGAAAAGAGGAAGAGAAAAAAATCAATTGTGCTGCCGCCTGGCACGAGGACCACCGAAGTAAAGCTCCGTCGCCACTAAAAGTAGCTGAGATTGTCTCCCCTGAACTGTACTAACAGAACGGTATCAAGATGCACGGTAGTGCCTTGCGCCAAGTTCACGCCCATGCCCAGTGCGCACAAACTGCGTGAGGCACACTCTTAGAACATATATACTAAAAGGAGCGTAGTCTATCTGACATACGTAACAAAAGTGTCTGCAACATCTATCTATCCTCGTCTGCACGAAATCTGTCAATGCGCTTGCACAGTATATACAATAGCGAAACTCCTAGTCGGTATCTTTGATATCAGTGAAGCCAACAATAGCGCGCACGCGCGACGTTAGCTAGTTTATACGGTAACGCCATCGGAACTTCTCTCTCACTTCATCTTACCTCTTTGCTCTCTCTTTCTAACTCTTTAGTAAAGTAAAGAACTGGAAGTATAAATATGTAAAGAAAAATTTATGTAAGTAAACTGTAAAAAAAAATAAGAAAAACAAGCAGAAAAAATAGAAAGCTATATGTACTCAGCAAACAATTTCTGTTTTTGACAATTTCGGCGAAGATCTTGGCAACAGAAACTGTTTGCAGAAATGCTACAATACGGAAACACAGCCAAAACTGTTAGCACACAGAAAGAAAAGACGCACCAACTCTGTTGATAACTACATGAGAGTATTGCAGCCAAAACAATTTCATATATGTCAGTGAAATTAACAACAAATAGATGATCGATTGCAAGCAAATCTGCTTTTAGAAATACCGTGACCAAACAGTCCACAAAACCGTACCAGAGATCTGTTTACGACAAAAGTCGAGTCAATCTGTTAAATAGTCCAAAAGCTGGCTACATAACTTTTTATGTGACTCGGTACAGTTCTAATTTTTACCAAAAAATGTTCAATTCCTATCAATAAAAATATAACTCGCTTGTCAGAAGTCGCTCTGGAAGACACAAGTGAAAATAGACGGAAAATTATGAAAATTATTAAGAAAATAATTGTAATTGGGTACAGTCACGAAAATTTGTACGAACATAATAAATTATGTTAGAAAACAAAACCCAAATCGTCAGAAGTGTAGGTAGAAGAGAAAACACTGTCAGACGCCGTTAAAGTTGCGGAAAATTCGGAAAAATTATGTCATAAGGTACAGTTCTGACAATTTGTTTGCTTGTTTTTTGTACATATAACTAGCTACTTGCTAATTGTCAGAAGCGTAAATGGAAGAGAAGTATTCAATAATCAATAAAAAGTGGATGTAGGATGTATATAAACCACTCGATTAGAGTGGTATCGCTTACATTTCGCTGAATTACCAATAAATGGCTTTTAGTATATTTCTGACGTTTTGTATATTTATCGTAGACACTTGTATCAAAAGACACGGTAATGCCTCGCGCCAAGTTTACGCGCAACGAAGTGGCGCTCGAACAGCGCGAGCACACCGTGCCTTTTATATACGCAAAATTCAATAAATGAGAGAATGGAAAGTTTTTTACAAGACTATTTTTCAAGAACGACTGAACCGATTAATTTCGTTTTAGTCTCATTCGCTTCACAATAAAACATTACAAAAAAAAGTATTCTTGCGTTTTGTGTGTTTGTGGCTTCTAAACGAAGATAATAAATAAAATGAAAAATAGACGTGTAAATCACGATTAAGAAACGTTTTCATCGTCGTGGGATACTCAGGAATGTGCATGTTCACATTTGTGCTATCAGATGGTGTTGTTTAATGAGCACGTTTTAAGACGAAAGTTAGAGAAAGAAAAAAACATCAAGAAACACGGTAGCAGTGTGCCCAGTTTTGACTCTCTTACAGCACGCTGCAGCAAGCGGAGGGGATACGCACACAAGCAAGCAGCCGTGTACGTGTGCGCTCGACGCATCGGCCGTCTTCGGGCGGTAGAAGAGAACAGAGATATGTCTACTGTCTCTTTCTTTCAACATAGGCATAACGTATGCGGCTAAGCCTCGCGCTAGCAGCTGTATATTATTTCTCGGCGTTTGCTCTTGTTCTTGCACGTATTACTTACAGAAACATTTCGATTTACTAAAAAACCGTTACCATTATAAAAGAATAATTAGAAAAATGAAACATATGAGGAGCATAAATGAAAAGTGAAGAATATAAATCCACTCTTGGCCAATATGTACGTCTTTTTCTTTTAAACAAAAAAAAGAAAAGTACACTTAAGTATACATTTAGCAAAATTATTATTAATATAAAATACATAGAGATAAATATATATTTTATCGTTGTTTGTTACGTAAATAACAGTATTCTGATAGTATACTTTTTACTTTGCACTCGCAATTATATATAATATAAATTAAAAGAAAAAAAGATTCTTGCAATAAGAATTTTATTGTATTTAANTTTTTTAGAAATGAACTACGTACACATTTTTGCTCAACGGAAACCGCGAAAAGGTAGTGGTTTCTTCCGTCAAACACAATGTAAAACATTTGTTTTGTCCAACATTGTAATAAATGTTTATGTATACGTTTTTTAGCATAAAAAATAATAATAATTANAATAATTGAGAAATAATTCTACATGTTATAGTATAAAACAATGTTTCAATAAAAATATAAATAAATACAAATATATAAAAATTAATACATT
>NW_018021303.1:0-1488 GCF_002006095.1 Pseudomyrmex gracilis | reverse complement strand
AATAAATAAATATATATATTAATTTATTTATAGATGTATTTTAAGTTCTTAACTATTTTTGTTTTGACTTCTGTTGTCAATTATAACTTGTGTAAAGTGACTTTAAAATAATCATAACGCTCTCTATGTATTGCGTGGTTTTTTTTATTTTGTATTTTTTTTCTTATCCCAGACAGCATAGACTTGCAAAATACATCCTAAAGACATCCGGAAAATATGTTATTTTTAAGAACGCACTTTGAATGTTTTTAAGATGTCACTTGAAAGAGAGAGAGAGTTTGTGCTCTCCGGGATTGTTTTTCAATGTTTTTATCTATTCTATTTGTTCTTTCATTATCTATTTCTCCTTATTTCCTATCTTTTTATTCCATCTATTTTTTCTACTTTTATCCTTCCTATCTAAGCTTTTATCTGTTCTGTTCTGTCTATATTCTTTTTGGAAATACACAACATTGGTTTCGTAAATAGTGTATTAATTTTTATATATTTGTATTTATTTACATTTTTATTGAAACATTGTTTTATACTATAACATGTAGAATTATTTCAATTATTTTAATTATTATTATTTTTTATGTTAAAAAACGTATATATAAACATTTGTTACAATATTGGTCAAAACAAATGTTTTACATTGTGTTTGACGGAAGAAACCACCACTTTCTTGCGATTTCCATTGAGCAACAATGTGTACGTAGTGCACTTCTAAAAAACTGAAATACAATACAATTCTTATTGCAAGAATCTTTATTCTTTTAACTTATATTATATATAATTGCGAGTGCAAAGTAAAAAGTATACTATCANAATACTGTTATTTACGTAACAAACAACGTTAAAATATATATTTATCTCTATGTATTTTATATTAATAATAATTTTGCTAAATGTATACTTAAGTATACTTTTCTTTTTTTTGTTTAAAAGAAAAAGACGTACATATTGGCCAAGAGTGAATTTATATTCTTTACTTTTCATTTATGCTCCTCATATGTTTCATTTTTCTAATTATTCTTTTATAATATTAATATTTTTTTATTAAATCGAAATGTTTCTGTAAGTAATACGTGCAAGAACAAGAGCAAACGCCGAAAAATGATATACAGCTGCTAGCGCGAGGCTTAGCCGCGTACGCTATGCCTATGTTGAAAGAAAGAGACAGTAGACATATCTCTGTTCTCTTCTACCGCCCGAAGACGGCCGAAGCGTCGAGTACACGTACATGGCTGCTTGCCTGTGTGCGTATCCCCTCCGCTTGCTGCAGTGTGCTGTAAGAAATTCAAACCTGAGCACACTGCACGGTAGTGCCTCGCGTCAAGTCTACGCGCGACGAATCACGCACAACGAAGGTTTTCTTTCTATTATTTTACAACCTATGTTAATTCGACGATTGGAAAGTTCCCGAAAACGCGGTTTTACAATAAAGCTTATGAATAACGAATATACGCATTTGACTTATTTTAATATTCTACATTTAACGATACATAG
>NW_018021302.1:48588-60152 GCF_002006095.1 Pseudomyrmex gracilis | reverse complement strand
GAGAGAGAGAGAGAGAGAGAGAGAGAGAGAGAGAGAGAGAGAGAGAAAGAAAGAGAGAAGAAGCGAAGCGCACGCGTGATACCACGTGATCGTGGTGGATATATATGCGCATTGACACAGGCGCTAAGATTCGTCATTTACTCTTCCGATCTTTTACGACAAGGTTCTTCTGTTTGTGCCGAGATTGCATCTTTGCGTTCCAAACTCTTTTTTTTTTCTATAATCGTAAAATCCCGATTTATTTTATTATAAATGTCATGTAATTGTGAAAGAGAGAGAGAGAGAGAGGAGAGAGAGAGAGAGAGAGAGAGAGAGAGAACATAAAAAACGTGATTTGTTTTTAAAAGAATATGCCCTTTTTTATTGATATGATGTACATCTCATATTTGAAGCGTCTTTAAATTCTTTTCAACTTTAATAAAGACACGTTTGCGCGTATAATGTGCGGTCTTTTTCGAATGGAACGAATCGCTTGAGCGAAGACATAAGCGCGCGCATCTGTGGATTACTAAAATCGTTTTATTCTTTTTTACTACTAAAAAGAGACTACTAAAAATTTTGAAACTTGAGCGCGCGAAACGAAGACCGGAGATAGAACAGTAAAAAAGCAAAAGACAATAGACTAACTACGGGTATGGGTTTGACGGATACCAGTTTCGAACTACTTCTGACTCTTTGGCGAGTCTTCGTCGTAGGAGTTTTGTCGTGGACCAAACAGTCGCGTGGTCAGTGTCGCGGTGTCTTCTTGAGCTGCAACACTCACGGCCTCATCGTTGCTCGTTAGTCATCTTTGGCGTTTCGATATTTGGTAAGTACACAATGTTATTATATGCTATTTGATTTCAATATCTTTAGATATAAAATCAAAAAATAAAATAGATGTTTTCGTATTGATAATACACATTTTTTAAACATTTTTACAAGGGATTCTAAAATCGCATACGCTTATATGTATATATTTTTAAAGAAATTATAAATTATATCACGAAGATGCGCTTCTTGAAATCATTTGTAACAAAGCACATTAAATAAGTAAAACGGCTTGAAGATTCAAAGAAAAAAACAGAATCAAAGAGCCTATGGTCCAAGTTGAAGATGGACAACCAAAACAACTTAAAACGTAGTGTATTGCGGACGTTTTGATCAAATTTTTTTGGTGATAATCTTTAGCACTGTATACAATGTAAAAAATAATAGAATAGATAGGAGATCCCACCGAGCACTTTGAACTCTAAATCTAGCGATCCGAGTTCATGTCTCGGTGAGACCTCCTATCTATTCTATTATTTTTTACATTGTATACAGTGCTAAAGATGATCACCAATAAAATTTGATCAAACGTTCGGAATACACGGCGTTTTGTTTTGATTATTCATAACTTGGACTATAGGCTCTTTTTCCTTTTCTTTTTTTAATTTATTTTATAGAGCTGTTATTTGAACAATTAGAAAATCTTTAGGCTCTGAAGTTTAAACTAGAAATATATAGACGGTAATAAGAGCCGTTCGCTAAATGTTGTGCGGAAATATGAATACATACATGTATATTTCCGCACAGCATTCAGCGAACGGCTCTTATTACCGACTATATATTTCTGTTATTTGAATATTAATTATTAAAGATTCAATTTCTATTTAAAACAAAATTAGTATTATGTTATCATATATGGCAGAAAAATTTCAAACTAAGTGTAAAACTTCCTTTGTGAATTGTCATTAGTTTCTTCGATTCTATGCGGTTACAGAAAACAATTCCTTTCCTCCGCTATCGTTATATTCGCTGACTATATTATGTTATTGCAGTTGTTATATTTATTTAACTATTTGAACAATTAGCTGCTACACCATTGTTTGTTCTTATCGGTGTAAAGTGCTCCTTCTCAACTTGGTGAATTTTTTTGCTAAACATAGAAAGAAAAGCTAGCTCTTGCTGAGGCGAGAAAAGACACGTAGATCTAATTTTTTCGGTACCTAAATTTGTTATATGGTGTGTGTGTGTGTGTGTGTGTGTGTGTGTGTGTGTGTGTGTGTGTGTGTGTGTGTGCGCGTGTGTGACAAATATTTGTTACCATAAAATATTGAAAAAAAAGTTTTTACTGTTTATCTGATACTTATCTTCTACCTATTTCTTTTATTCAGAAGAAAAATAACAAGTGTTATATTGATTAAAGGAAAAAATATGAAAGAGTACTTGTACTAAGAACTAAAAGTATTTAAAGAAAGTAGACGCAATAATATTTTATTATTTATAATAAGAACGATTTATTTTGGCGTATATAGTATCAAACACAATTGTAATTAACGAAAAGTGAAATAAATAAAGATGTTAAATAATATAACATATATTAAGATGTTAAATAATTAAATATATTTTTTTAATAAAAAATAGTATTGTTTGTACTTTTACTGATTTTCATCAATTAATAAATAATAACAATAACAATAAATAATAACAATTAAGAAAATTATTTTAAAAAATTAAAAAAATTATTAAAAGAATTATTAATAATTAAGAGAATTCTAGAGTATATTAAAAAAATTTCTAATAAAACTGAATATCTCATAAATTAAAAGCAAAGCCTGTATCTATATACAATTAATCAAAACATCACTAAAGATTTCATGTGCCACATATGATTTGATATTTCATATTTTTGTTTTAAAGATAAAAAATAAAAATTGTTACGATATTCGTTTAATGTCAAATCAAAACGGTTCAAAATGTTTGCAGAGTCATCCGTCGCTAAACCGAATACTGAATAGTTATATAATAGTTGATAATGTTTTAGGAGGTATATAATAGGTGATATTTTTCAACGCATTGAGTTCATATCTTAAGATAACAGCTTATCTTTTGTTTTAAATTATATTGTTACCCAAATATTGTTAAAAAAAAACTAACGCGACAAGATATTGTTCTGAAGTATATGAGTACGGCCAGTCCAACCAAAAAGATTAAAATCGGTTTTCTTAGTATAATTATAATAATAATAATTATTATTATTAACATTATTAACGTTTTTTTCTTCTTATTGTTATTTATATATTTGTGAATACATATATAAATACATATCAGAATTTAGACCGAATCATTTTTGTTATTATTAAGTATATATATATATAAATATACATATAATTTTTTTTTTTAAGGCTCGTTGAAAGTTAAACCAATATATAAGGCCTTACGAGCTGTTTCCAAGATGTTGAGCGGAAACTGTACGTATATATATATATATATATATGTATATATGCATACATATGTAACAAGTTCAACTTGTAAATTTTTTCAAGTATTTTTTGATATTTCAAATTGATATCTCAATTCTTAAATTCATACGGGATGCCGGATTTGCATCTCACATATGACAGACCCCGCCCCGATAGCCAAATGATAGCAGTATGCCAGCAGTATGCACGCAGGTTTAATCAGCACTTTACAGATTCCACTCAGCTGTGTCCTCATAGTGAGTGAATTATGTAGGCACGATATGTAAAGAAAACAACACAGCAAAAATATAGAAATAAATAAAGAATTAAATGACAATAACACGTTATGTTTCAAATCTGCTACATTTTTTTGAGCAAGTTCTGCGTGATTGATGCAATAATATTTGCATTATGGCATGACACATTTATAGTCTCTTTTTTTCTGTTTTTCTGTCGACACTAGTTGAAATAACAGATTATGTTTGAATGCTGGCTACATTGTACTGGCATAATGTGTTATTGCAGATTTTGCAAAATATGCTCATTCAATCTTGGTTATCTGGGCGGATACTCCCCCAACTAATTTTAAAATATTGTGAAAAAAAACTTCTCCAGGTTCGGCCAGGAGTCGAACCTTGAAATTAGTTAGGGGGGTATTCGGAGTCTGTCATATGTGAGATGTAAATCCAGCATCTCGTATGAATTTAAGAATTGAGATATCAATTCAAAAAATACTCACACTTATTAAAATACACTTATTAAAATTTACAAGTTGAACTTGTTACATGTGTATGCATATATACATATATATATACACGTACACAACGCGTCAAAAATTCGCGGAGTAAACGCGAGGCAAAAGTCTAGAGGCAAAAGAAGCGGTTTCTCTTAGGAATAAATAGCACCAACGAGCACTGTAACAGCTAACTAGTAACAATCGTTTATCCACAACTGTGTCGCATTATTTATCCCTAAGAAAAACCGCCCCTTTTGCTCCTAGATCTCCACACCTACTTCACAAATTTTTGACGCGCTGTGTACAGTTTTCGCTCGACATCTTAGACACAGCTCGTAAAGCCTTATATAATGGTATAAATATACATATTTTTTATTATAGTTTTTTCTTCTTTGTTATTGTATTTGCGCATTTGTAGATAGTTTAGATAATATTGATTTTATTATTGATCCCTTTATGCTTACTAATCTCAGTTGTGCAGAGACTCCAACTTTTTTTCATCTTAAAAATAAATCTATGAAACAGTCAGAGAAAAAATTAGTTTTCTAATAAAATATCTAACGTTATGATTTTTTGTTTTCGTATATTTTTTGCATTAGTTTACGTGTGTACATTCATATATATCTTCGTAACAGCCGAATATCAATTAACCAGGTCGGTTGTGGATAAGCGTGGATCAGTGTACGTGACAGAAAACCCCTCGTTGAGTGGCTCCTCGAGTCTGGATCGCCCGCGATCGCCTTTGAAATATGCCGCTGTTTGACCGGTACCCGTCACGGGGTACAATGAGGCTCGTTGGGGGTTGAGCGTTGTCGCTTGAAGGGCTATCGATAACTTGTCGTCGCCAAATTACACGAGCACGCGACATGCTTCTCGCGCTCTCATATACATATAGTGACGAATGCGCATGCACTCGCGCACGCACACGCGCACGCACGCACGCACGCGTCATTAAAAATTGCTAGGTGTCTTCTCACTACATTATCGTTCTTCGCAGTTTCTTCATTCTTGTTAGTTCCACTTGTTTTCCTTTCTCTCGATTGTTGCCGTTTCTTGCACAGACGTGACCTTGCATCTAATATTGCGCACAATATTTATGAATTGTGTTTAAGATTTACATTGATTAATGTACATAAATAGATTAAATTTATAAAAGTCGAAACGTTTCGATCAACCAAGACTCAATTGATTGCATAATATTTTGTATTGCATAATACCATTTGGTTCAAATAAGCTGATTAATTATCCTAATAATATGTGGATTATCCATTTCGAACTCGAGAAAACTCCTCATATCTACGCTCATTTTAGATTAAATTTACTTTGTAAAATATATATTTTTTTAAATTTTAAGAAAACTGTACGTTACTTGAATTCGATTCTATTATTTGGTTTATATTTGTCTTTTATTTTATATTAAGAAAACTTTTTCAAAAAAATAATATTTTTGATGTAGGAAAGTTGGAACTTAGCTAAAAGATAACGCTTTCTTAAAATATCTTCAGTATATATTATTTATTTTCATATGCTTACATCTTTTGTGTAATTGCTACAAACATATTAATAAAATAATAATATTGGAACGTAAAGTTAAATAAAATATTGCTTGCGGTTTACATATATTGTGAATTGTTATCGGTTTTTGTAGATAGCGGAAAGATGTCGTCGACAGTGATAAAAAATCCTGCAAAGAGTGACAGCAACGGCGGTGGTGCCGATAGTAGAGAGACTTGGTCGGGAAAGCTCGATTTCCTGCTGTCAGTAATCGGTTTTGCCGTTGATCTCGCTAATGTGTGGCGATTTCCATACCTTTGCTATAAAAACGGTGGCGGTAAGTACATCTCAACGCGCTCTCGCAATTTCCGCACAATTTATTTTTGTTTATTTCGCGCGCGAATCAAGGGTTTTTCTCTGTCATTGACGGCACATGCAATGGTAGGAATATAATATGTGATTTTAATAATTTAGTTTTTTACATATCATCCACTTGCGTTTGTCATAAATAACGAACATAATGAGATACAATTTTGTTATGTGTGTCTGAGCAAATATTTTCTAAAACATCGTATGTGATTAATTTTTTTATATAAACATGTATAATAATACAAAAGTAATATTTTTCACACGTGTCTGTAGATAGCTTTATTTTTATTCTAAATTTTTTATAACTAATATTTTTAAATATTATATGTATATATATACATATACTATATGTATGTATGTATGTATGTATATATATGTATATATATATGTTAGCTCAGAGAAAAACTTTTTCTGGAAGAAGAGAACTTCGTCAGTTCTTTTCTTGTAACATCGTCGGACTTCATTTTATTTATAGTTAACTCAGAAAAGTTGGATGTTACGCGTTGGTGAGTAATATGCTCTAGCAAGCAAGCAATACCGCGTTAACTGGTCGACTTAATTGGCATTTACCTCGTGGAAAATGACCTCGGGATTTAGATTTCGTTTAATAAAGATTTTTCATAATGTAAAACCAACTGCAGGTGTTCAACATGATTGCAATTAGAGAGAAAGATAAATTTACACGAAACAGCATGTTGTGGAAGATACAATACATATATGAACTTTTTCCAACAAATTTAAAATCAACTTAAATTACGCTAACTACCATCGATGTACGAATATCAGAGATATAATTTTTTAAATTGTAAAGTTGGTTATATGTCAATAAATAATATACAATTTACAATTTTAACAATAACATTTAAAACATATAACAATTGTAACATTATTTACTTGTTTATTTTTTTGTACACGACATCTGTATTGAATCTGGAAGAGAGAGTTGTTTTTAAATTCTTAGTTACTTCAGAGAGTTGTTTATATATATATAATTCATTTTTAATAAAGACTGTGCATACATGTAGGAGTCAATAGTTAAATATTGACTTTTTTTGTTGCAATCTACAAACGGTTTTAAGAGGCAAAATCACTTTTTATATATAAAGTGGCTTTTCACTTTTCTTAATTTATCTCAAAAATTATTAGAAATAATAAAAAATGTTTTATACAAAAGTTTTTTAGTTAAACTATCTCTATTTATCTACATTAATAAAATTGTTTTTAAAAATTTTGTTTTATGAATTTGTGAAAAAAGTCTTTTAAAACTGTTTTTGGATAGCAACAAAAAATGTATATTCATCTATTAATTCCCCTTACATGTGTGCAAAGTTTTATCAAAATTAAGATTTTCGAGTTTGCGAGGTTCTCTTATAAAGATATACTTTTTTTAAATTCTCTCTTTCTCTCTCTCTAGAAAAACAAAAAAAACCAGCCATCTTCTTGACTTGCTAAGCTTACTATAGCAACATTAACGACAGCAACAATGACTGTGACGATGACGCCGTTATAGTACCGGTACTATAGTACCGCCGTTATAGTATCGAGTTCTCGGTAGGAATACGATTAGGGTCACTGTCAGTGATACAGAGGCTTCTCAAAAGCGGCTACTAACTCAATTAAGAGTACAGCAGAGTACGCGGCTCCGTGCCATTAGGATGGGCAAGATCGGTCGCTAATTTCCAATTACCTTAATTAATTATAATTTCCTATTCGGGAAATGGGCCTTTGATCATGAATGTGCGTGCAGTTCTCTCCACCTTATAGAATGATGACTGCATCGTTATCACTCTAGAATAGGCGCTATTAACGTGTTGTTTCATAATTATAATTCAGAGTAACGTACATATTGATACATATCATCCTGTATCAGTTGTCTGCCATTTGTGATTTATTATATAATGTTACATCATTATATGGTCATTCTCTACAGAAAGCGCTTGCTCAAAATTTTATTTAAATAAAAACAAATTTCGATAATTAAGATTAGAACGGATATTGTGTGTAAGAGAAGCACGCATTCTGTAAATTATTCAACAATTAGCGAGTTTATCAAGTTTATCTTGTAGTTTTATCGTTTTTAGAAAAAGTGTAAAATCAATTATACTATAAATATTTTATATAATATTAATATTCTATATAAGAAAAAGAGAAAAAAGAAACAAAATTTCAAATAGTTAGCATTAAAGGAGAAATCAGGAGTAGAAAATTACAGTTGAAACGTTTGTTTTACAACAAACAATACTTAAAGATAAGTATACAACATTGAAGATGTTGCATTTGACATTTTTCCTTTTTAATATTTATCAAACCAGTGATTTCGTCAAGAAGATTGTTTCTCTTCGCGGAAATTTATTTGCAAACTTCTTGATTCTTGTTTCCTTGTTTCTCAATAATCACTAATCGATGCAACCATTGCATCAATTTGTGGTTATTAAGAAACGTGACATCGTCTCGCTTGAATATATGTTACTAATAAATGCTAATCAAAATTCTAGACCGGTTTGACGGTATTAGCGAAACAATAATCTAAATAGAATCGAACGGATTTACGTAATATTTTTTATAAAAGGAAACCGCTTGTCACGAGAAAAAGAGAGAGAGAAGAGAGAGAGAGAGAGAGAGAGAGAGAGAGAGAGAGAGAGAGAGAAGAGAGACTAGTAGGTACAAAGAAGAGCTGATTTTCATTACATCTTGTATTATGCATATTTTCTATTAATATAAACTAGTGAACACCTATAACATATCTGACTAAGTATGAACAATTGAGTGTAATCCATTATTATGCGGTAAAAAAACAGATATTATTGCGTCGTACTATTTTGATAAGTTTGTTGAAGAAGTTTTTATTTTTCCTCGAGAAATGTGTAATTATTATACATTTGTTTTCTAAATCAAAACAATCATACTACTTATCAAATACTTAGTAAATTGTATTTATAAATTATACTTACATCTACGCGCGCGTGTGCTATTAATTTAATTCTAGCTGTCAATGTAACAATAGCTCAGGTTGTATATAATAATTTGAGAGAAAGAGAGAAAGATATGCTGAATAACAAATGTGTAGATAAAATATTCTATATTAAATGTACAAGTGTAAATAAATATATAAGCCTAATATTGTATATGTAGATTTCCTAATTTTAATTATTAATATGATAATAGAAGTTTTGCATAATTAATTAAGACGAGCAACTTAAAAAAAATATATATTTTTTAAATATGCTCAATAGATGATTTGTACATTTGTACTGTAGTAGGAACGAGAGGAAATTAATCAAGGTTGCTCAACGACACAATATCCTCCATAATGCGATTACATCTCCATGGGTAACGAAACGAAAATTCCGATAGAGCTAAGAAAGAAGATCAAGGAAATAAGTAATAGCGGTAATCTTACTGTCTTCTTCTTTTGATTATTTGTTTTGTCATTAATCGATACGTGCAGTAATAATTAAAATTCGCAATAAAAAAGAATATATGTATATATACAAAGAATATATGTACATATATATGTATATAAGAATATATGTATATATTTATGTACATAATTTAAAGTAATAAAATATATAAAATAATAAAAAGTAATAAATATATAAAATATATCTCTTTGTTTCTCTATTTCTCTCTCACTTTACATGTATGACATATACATAGAAACTATATAAGCAAAAAAGATAAAAACACATAGACTCTACTCTTCCAGAAAAACGACCAGTGAAAAAACGTGATATATGATGCTCTCCTAGCAACGGGCTAGTTCCATAACTGCATTGTGCGTTATTTAAAGCACCAGTAGCGAGATGCTTTTAGGCACATAATTCGATATTCAACTTTCGGAAATGCGGCAAGGTGACATTAACACGGTGATATGACTGAGTCAATCGTTAAGCCAATGGGAGATATAAATAAGCTTTTCTGTACAAAATTGTTGAATAAGTTTCAAACATTGTTTTTAATATTCTGTCTTTGAAAAAATATTTATAATAAACTAAGAAATGTATAGACGGTCTATACAATTCTTAATTTAGAAACTTTGAAGCCTAAAAGATTCTTTATTAATTTATAATAAACTTTGTAATTATAATAAGTAAAACTTATACGTTATCCTATTTCTAATATTTTCGATATCAATGATATAAAAAGACTTTTGGAGTATTTTAAATACATTTTAAAAAATAAATAAAAAAATTCAGGTTTTATTACAAGCATATATTGTATATACCTAATTATATACTGCTTTTGACATCTATCAAGTATCGTATATTCTAATGTACTCGCCTTTATCTGCTGCGATTGTTTTGCTTATCCTTTATTCTCTTAGTATCTTATTCACCAATGTTACATAAACCAGGTTCTTTTTGTGTATCAAAAGATTCAAGAATGTTTTACATTTGTCTAGATAGTTCTATCAGCAGAAGAATAATAAGCAAAATTATTTAAACAAAAGGCCGATACGAGCAGTAAAATACAGGTTGGTCGTGTATAATAATAATGTATTTTACTGCTTGTATCGGCCTTTTGTTTAAATAATTTTTACTATTTCACGAGCGATTGATTGAAGAATAATAAGATCTTATTTGATCAATTTATATTAAAAACTTGAAGTAACATAATCAATTAAAAATTACATTGTTATAGATCAATAATAATTGAAAGATTTTTTATGGTTATGACACACATACATATGTACACACAAAATAATGTTTCAAAAAATTATAAAAGTATTCTGCTGAAAAAAAGAAAATATATAATGTATATGTATAACTAATCTATATTATTTATTTACTATACTATGATATACAAGTTTTGATTAGTACATAAATAAAATGCAGTACATAAAGTTTTAAAACTGTGATAATATAATTGATACTTTAAAGAGAAAATAAAATAATAAAAAGATATTGTTATTAATCATGTAACTCCCTGATAGTTTATGTAATCAACGTGTTCTATTTTTCCTTTCTTATGTATGCAAAAAACTGAGTGTTTTAAATTTATTTGTTATTTTGTTTACAGGAGCATTTTTAGTTCCCTATTGCATAATGTTAGTAGTCGGTGGTATTCCTCTATTTTACATGGAACTTGCGCTTGGTCAGTTCAACAGAAAGGGTGCCATTACATGCTGGGGACGATTAGTACCACTTTTCAAAGGCAAGTTAATATTGCCACATATAGTTACTCAGACAGCATATGTCTCTAAAGAACGACTTAAAAACTCTTATTATTTTAAAGACATTTTTAATGTCTACAAGATAATAAAAGTTAAGACACGATGTTTTTTTGTGCTGTTTGAGTAAGTAGGATAGTGCAAAAAATGTATTGTCTTTTATTTTGATTAATGTTGTCATTAATTCTTTATTTTAAATAAAGCTTTTTGTAAATTTTTCTATAATTGTTTTAAACAAGGATCAGGTATACAAAACTTTTTTCACGTGAAAAGAATATATTGTAGCAATAGCGAGTTTGTATAAAACACAAGATAGAACTGCCACATTTTGTTTGTTTTTGAGTTTATTTGATAAATACGACAAATGTTTTGCACCATCTTACAAAAATAATAGCATGATCTCCATTTGTATATTCTTTTTTCATTTTAACTGCCAAATTGTTTACGGTAATAATAGTGGCTGCCCCAAAATATTTGAACTAACGTAAGAATTCTGTATGCAGAAATGTAAAAAAATCAATGAAAACCAGTTGCTGAGAAAGAGAGAGAGAGAGAGAGAGAGAGAGAGAGAGAGAGAGAGAGAGAGAGA
>NW_018021302.1:39563-48563 GCF_002006095.1 Pseudomyrmex gracilis | reverse complement strand
GAGAGAGAGAGAGAGAGAGAGAGAGAGAGAGAGAGAGAGAGAGAGAGAGAGAGAGAAGAGCTAATCTTTACTTAATTCCTATCCCATTTATAAGTTATATTTTAAACACAACTAACTTATAATAAATCTTTTTTGACAATAAATTTTAATTTATTTGTGTAAATTTGTATATGTAACTTACAAGTTTTGGTAACATATATAAATTGGAAAATAAAAAGAAAACCAAAAACATAAACATAAAATTTTGAGAGTGAATTTGTTGATGTGTTTCTCTGTATAAGTATTTAACACGTTAAGCGCGGAGCTGATTTTGCTGTGCTTTTTGTTCAGGCGGCGCACAGTGGGAAAAAAGTGCCGTTTTATGGACAAAAATACCGACACCGTATTTTTTGACCAAATTGAACACTTTTTTTTTTAAATACTCGGGAGAATATTTTCTTGTAGGTGGCGCTGCGAAAATTACGATATATGTAATGGCGGATTTAATATGGCGGATCAAAGAAATAAAATGTAGCTGAAAGTATATAAAAAAGTTTATATACATATGGTTTTAGGGCACTGACTATGAATTTTGCGATCAGAAGTACAAAATTCCAAATGCCGGATTAAAATGAGGGTTATTTTGGAAGGGAGATGTCATTCAAGAACTTTTATCATTAATATAAGATAAATTCTGTACTGTTTGTTTTTCCAAATTTTTTTTATTTATGTTGATCTGTGTATTTTTGTATATTAAATACTCATAAACATTCAGGCAATTGTAATAAATATGTAAGAATTTTAATGTTCAAATGTTTCATCTATTTTTCACTTATTTTATGAGAACATTTTTAAAGAATTTATTTAATTGTTTGCAGAGATTGAAAAAAAAGTTACAGAACCATCCTAAACTCTTTTAATGACTGATACCTTGACGCGGTGAAGGGGCTTAAGTATGGCGTTATTCATGAAGCAGTTAATAAAGCAATAAAACAAAATTCAGTCTTTGCAAACAATTAAATAAATTGTTTAAAAATGTTTATAGTCCCTATTTATAGTCCCTAAAACCATATGTATATAAACTTTTTTATATACTTTCAACTACATTTTATTTCTTGGATCCGCTATTAAATATATCGTAATTTTCGCAGCGCCACCTACAAGAAAATATTCTCCCGAGTATTTAAAAAAAAAGTGTCCAATTTGATCAAAAAATACGGTGTCGATAGATTTTTGTTCATAAAACGGCACTTTTTTCCCACTGTGCAGCGCGGCGGCGCACAGTGGGGCGATACGATCAAAAACGGAACATTATCTTGTGCACTTTTATATTCTAATAAAATAATACAAAATTTACTATAAATAAATAAGACAATGCACACAAGATAAATAAATGCATATTGTAATATTATTTTACATACAGAGTGTTCTGCAAAAATTTACCAAGCTCAAAACTTTTTTTTATAAATTATATATTTTATAAATACACTCCGCATATTTTTATATAATTAGAAGTATTTGTGATATATTACACACATTAAATTTTAAAAATAAATAAGATACTGGATTTTAAAAATATACATGTTTGTATTTGAATAGTATTTGCAACGCAATTTATTATAAAAGGGGTGCTCAGGGGTAAAAACAACAGGGAGTTTCTATAAACTAGACACTTTCCACTCGACTGATATATTGTATATTTTAGACCGTTGAATTGAAACTTTATTTTTGTTCATAATTTTTAAGAAAATTGTTTACACATATTGAAGGATTAAAAACTTGTAATTAACGTAAATATTATTAGCAAGGTTTTCTAAATAATTGGTAAAATGCATTTTATATCGATTTCTTTCTATATATAATTGTGGATGTTTTAAAATTAGGTAACAAAATTATTACACTTCTTTCATCTGCTTATTTCGACATTTTATTCTGTTTTCTACAATAACAAGTAAACTACGTTTTTAGAAGTATTAATAGATATATTAATTAGTTATTTAAATAAGAATAAATTTAGTTTTGAAATAAAAAGAGATAAGGAAATGACAATAACAAGCTAACACCAGATGTTTGGATATAATTCTTTCATAATTCGAAGATTTTAAAGAATTGTACCCGAACATCTGGTGTTAGATTGCTATTGCCATTTCCATATCTCTCTTTTTATTTCAATATTCAACGAGTTTAAAACATTTAGTTTTAAATTTAGTTTTAGAATTTAAAGACATTTTTCTTTTCAAATGTCCGGTTTTTGTCTGCATTGTCCCACTGTGCGGCGCGGCGGCGATCACTCGACGAGAATTGTTTTTTTGGTTTAATAAACTTCCTTAAAATTACAGAATAAAGTCATACGAGCCGCTTTTCTTAAAATTTAAAACAACATTTTTATTTATTTGAATCATACTGTTGGTTCCACGGACCGATGCTGCCCAAACGAAAAGTTCACTGTCAGTCGCCAGAGACTGACATCGCGCTTAACATGTTAAGGAAGTTCATCTGGTATGTAGTATGTCAAGCAAGGAACTTGCTTGATTTTGAGTAGCGTAGTGCGTTAGATGTTGCAACGTCGCGTGAGAACGCTCACTTACACGCGCGCGCATATGCCTTTTTTCTGTTTACATCATATATGTAATACTTCTATATCGCTAGTACGGTGCCGACCTGAAGCACAAACGTTACGGTGTAGACAATTATAGTAGCCTCTCTCTCGCGCAAGGTCCAGCTGCTTTGTGCGCATGCGGTGAACATTCAAGCACGCTTGGGCATTTCTCTTTCTCGCGTTCTTTCTTCGCGTTCTCTCACTTTTCAATGCTTTGTCTCGCTCGCACTCGCTTAGTAGACGCGTCTGCGCATAATGACGCTCGACTATCTATGCCCATATTTGGACTTCGTGCGTCTCTCTTTCTCGGGCCTCGTGCCTCTCATTGCGAAGATACGCGACTAGCGATATAGAAGTGTATTACATATATGGTTTACATGCAATAGTAGAAGTTCTGACGTTGCCGTTCGTCGAGTCATTGAGTAAAAAAAACAAGAGGGAACGTATCGGTAGTGGAAGTAGACATATCCAGGAATGGATGTACGCGTCATGGCAACCACCTTGAGCGATCACTTTTTGAAAAGGAGAGGGAATCGAGCATACGCATTGATATGTCTGGACGTCCTGTGTGCAACCTGTGCAACAAACCATAGAAATTATTATAAATAAGTGTTGTATTACAAAAAAATAAGTACCCAGCAAACAATTTTTAACTGCGCAGACCTTGGCAACAGAAACTGTGTGCAGAAACGCTACAATACGAAAACATACTTTGATGCTGCCAAAACTGTTAACACACAGAGACGAAAAACGTAACAACTCTGTTGGCANATACATGAGAGTATTGCGGCCAAAACAATTCCATATATGTTAGTGAAATTGACAACAAATATATGGTCAATAGCAAACAGATCTGCTTTTAGCAATACTGTGACGAAACAGTCCGTAAAACCGTACGAGCATCTGTTTATGACAAAACGGTGACCACAGTCGGGTCGATCTGTTGAACGCATTGACGACAGATTGCAGGCAAACGCCAAGCAGATCTGTTCGTGCATACATGCGGACTGTTTGCACGCAAGACTACTAGACTGTCTGTTTGACATCTAGACAACAACAAAAAATGACGATTATCTGCGATCGTATCTATCGCCTGTGTTGATAACAGATTGTTAACAGATATTGAACAGTCTTTTAGTTAGATCTTGTTTATGCGAGTAATACCTGTTAACTTATGTTGGAACCGGTAAAATTCACCTGTAAGATTTTAATACTTCTGTTTATACGCATTTGGCAATGACGTAATCATAAATGTAATGTATTATTCTCATATTTCTTGAGTAATATGAGAGAAACAATGGGTGTTTTCCACTTACGTACAGTCGACACTGTGTAACACAATGTCCACTAGTGTGAATGAGACACACTGATATGCTCTTTCTCANGCTAATAGACAGTATGTTATATATTTAACCTTAATTTTTTCGAAAATTTGACGTGGTAGATCAATTTAGCTGCCGGATTGTTTTCAGTGACCAAAAATCCATTAAAAAACACTTTGTTTATTCAAGTATCAGCATATATTAACAAAAAATTTGTTTGCGTTGTAAAAAAAATGTACTTTAAATTATATTTCATAATAATAAAAAAAGTATTTTTATTCATTGTTGCAGGTATTGCATTGCAACATTTTTAGTAAAATAATAATTTTAATAAATAATAAATAAAATGTAGGATAGAGTTTGAGAATAAATATTAGGACCTTGAATAAGTTTCTTGCTGGTTCCTAACAGATGGCGTACCAGAACTGCGTGCGTGTAGTTTAAGATGGTATATATAACGCATCTATAAGGAAATACCATAAGCAAGTTTGAAATTCAGTGTATGTCATTTCGCCAAAGTGTAAACAACTTTTTTTTCATTGTATTAAACATGTCGAGTTTTATGCCAAAAAAAGAGTATTTGCGGAGAATTTTATTGCACTATTTTATTCAAAAAAAATCTGCAGCTGAAGCACACAAAATTCTTGTTGAGACTTACGGCAACCATGCTCTGTCGGAAACAACATGCAGAGATTGGTTTAGACGCTTCAAAAATAATGATTTTGATGTTAAAGATAAAGAACGCTCTAGCGCGCCGAAAAAGTTTGAAGACAAAGAATTGGAGGCATTACTTCATGAAGACTTGTGTCAGACGCTAGCTGAACTTGCAGAATCATTAGGAGTAGATGACACAACAGTTTTGAAACGTTTGAAAGTATTAGGAATGATTCAAAAGCAAGGACATTGGGTACCGTACGAGTTGAAGCCGAGAGACATCGAACGGCGTCTTTTCACGTGTGAACAGCTGCTTCAACGGCAGAAAAGAAAAGGTTTTTTGCATCGTATCGTGACTGGCAATAAAAAGTGGATACACTACAATAATCCTAAGCGTAGAAAATCGTGAGGTAAGCCCGGCCATGCATTAACATCGTCGGCAAAGCCGAATATCCATAGTTCGAAGCTTCTGCTCTGCATTTGGTGAGATCAGCTAGGTGTAGTTTATTATGAGCTGCTCAAACCAAACGAAACCATCACGGGAGATTGCTATTGACTACAATTGATGCGTTTGAGCCGGCATTGAAGGAAAAACGGCCGCTATACGAACAGAGACACGACAAAGTAATTTTGCAATATGACAACGCTCGGCCACATGTTGCACAATACAGAGTTAATCTTTTTAATGTTCGTGATATTATGGTAACATATGACTGTCAGTAGTATTGGTAACCGCGTCAGTATCATTGGTATCCGTGCCGATATATGGATTAAATCTCGGGCCGCTGGCGCGTGGTAGTAGGTGGCGACCGGAGGAGAACTACTTCTTCTCACGGCGCACGATATGATGCTCCGATTATATCATTGGTTTTTTTTTTTTTTTTAGTAATTCCACTTGGATTTTAAGCGACAGATCTGATCTGCGTTTGGTGACAATCTGTCGGCGCTGTTGACAGATTTAGTCTGTATTTGCTACTGTTTTGTTGATAGTTTTTGTAACAGATATGATGTATATTTGGCGCGATTTTGGCGTCAACAAACGATCACCAAATCTGTTCTGGATTTGGTGCGTCACTTTGACTTTGTTTTGCTAGTGGCAGACTTGTTATAATTTTGGTTTTATTTTGACATCTCACATGTTTGACAGATATGGTCGCCAAACCATATCCTAATGACACAGATGTATATGGATTTGGTCTACAAATTTTGCCGGCGGTTGGCGACAAAACCGCGACATCCCGCAAATTGTTTGTTGGGTAATGGTGTACTGTCAAGCTTAGTAGTGTAACAGAAGCAGCTATTTCGATCAACAAAACTTATACATCATAAAAAACAAGTAATACAACGTGTAATGGCGGAATTTTTACATGTAACCATATTTGAAAAGTTGCAGAGTCATGCACTAAAAAATCACCACTATAAAATCATGTAAATTTATTGTTAAAATCCATTGTCCAAAATTATCTTAATTTAAGAATTAGGTGTGTGTGTGCGTATGTGTGTGCGCGCGCGCGTAACAACATAAGCTCAGGTGATAAAGCAAGAAAGTTTTATACAAAACTTATACTACGTAAAGGACAATAAATTGTGATAATAGAATTTAATATTATTTATTTAATATTATTTACAACCTTGACTTTTAATATTTTATACTAATGTTGCACATTAAAATTATTTTCTTTCAAGTATATCTTTATCTAATTATTGCAGTAAATTTTGAGCGTCACTAGTGAATGATTTTTCAGCATTTCAGCATGATAGCGATACATGTAGATACATGTAGTATTGCCATCATGTGTTGAAATGCTGAAAAATCATTCAATATTGGCGTTCTTGAGCAGCCATCTTGAGCGACCACTTTTGACTGCGTTCCGATATTCACTGCCAGTACTGAAAATCTATAGCATATGTGACGTGAAGTGTAGAATTTTAGTACTGGTAGTGAATATCGGAACGCAGCCTTATATAGCTACTTTCGTCATCACTTTTTAGACTTCCCTTCTATTTCTTTTTACTCAATGCGTCGAGTAATGGACGATAATCTAACTTAATCTATACTGCGTTCAATTTGAAAAGAAAAACTAAACAGACAAAACTCGTCTATTTCGCGCACCTCCCCTACAAGAAAGTCTTCTCACTCCACAGCCATGACTGTCAGCAAGTGCTCCGCCAATCCCGCATGCTTACTTTGTCCCACTTACTTTGTCCGCTTTTCTCCTCCTATGCGCAGTAAAACTCTTTTCTCAAATTGAACGCAGTATAGAATACGCAATTTTTACAAGAAATATCTACCAGAAAGAAACCTGAGAGCGGCCCATCCTATTGTAGTTTTTTACAACAGTTTCAGCCGCTGGTTTTAGCACCATATTCACAAAAGTGAATTTCAAAGGCCGTTCTACATTAAACACAAGTCACAGGTCTTGTGAAATTGACTAATCGCATAGTCAAATCGACCAACGTGATTGATCAGTTCCACGAGACCTGCGACTTGCATTTAATGTGGAACGGGCTTTGAAATCCACTTTTGTAGATATAGTGTAGAGATACAAGACTAGAGTGCGCAAGTTCAATGCTAGCGCGTAAGTGGATGCGATAGAAGCTTAGAAAGAGAAAGATGCATATGGGCCACAGATTTCTATACTATACTAGATCGCTAACTTAGGTAGTGAGGATGAAGCCACCAATTATCATTATCCGCATTACAAATAGCTGAACTTCCTGTCAACATTCTTATAATTTCGTATATTCTCAAATATCAAAGAATTTTCTGATTGCACAGAAACAATGAAATTTATTAGAGTTATTGATCGTTTATTTGATTTTTTAAACTCTAGAAATCCATTTGGAAAAGGATTTAAAAAACCATTATATGTAGATAATATTCCATACTTAGAAACTATTATGATAGATAATATTAATTACCTTTTTTTCTTACAATTATTGGATGGTTCGCCTCTTTATTGTAGTGCTCAAAAAGCATTCGTTATTGGGTTTGCTACTGCAGTAAAATCAGTTTTTTCTATCGCTAGACAAATTCTTTTGGACAACATTTCTGGTTTCAAGTATTTATTAACATACAATTTTTTTTTCACAAGATTATATTGAAATATTGTTTTCAAAATTCAGAAGATTTAACGGTTGGAATAATAATCCAAATGCTACAAATACAAAGCATTATTAAAAAAATGCTATTAAAAAACTCAATTACAGCATCATCTGCTGGCAATTGTTTAGATTTAAGCAGTTCTTTAAACTCTGTATTTGAAATGAAGTGGACAAGACAAAGATCACTATTTAATATTGATATATTTGAATATGACAATAACGATGTTGCTTTCTATGATACACGAGATCTTTCTCATTGAACATTGATTGTGGTATCCTACATGTGTTAATTCATTTGTAACTAATATTCATATTACATAATATGATAATATTTTATATTACATTAGCAGATTTGTTGTGAGAAAAGTATTTCAGAACTTGACGTGCAAAACCTGCATGGAATCACTTTTACAAAACAAAGACAATAAAAATATAAACTACGATGTTTTAACAAATTCAAAAAATTGAGGTAGTTTATTTCTTATATCAAATTGTGTATACAAAATCGTAAAAGCAACGACACATGAGTTTATCATGCATGGAATTATTCCAAACAAACTGCCGAGTAACAAACTCTTTCAGAATATTATTTTTTTAAATAAAGAATCAGTTTACATTAAATTACACAATTTTTCCACATAGTGATAAATGTATACAAGTTGAAAATATTATGGAGCCTCCTCATAGGATACAATTAATAGTAGCTGTAGCTAAAAAATATCTAAAAATATCTAAAATATTTACATAAAATGTTTTTTATATCAAAATTTTTACACTAAAGAAATAGCCAATCCTGTTAGTAGAAGACATAGATTGAGTGTTATTTAGTCACATGTAACTGTATAAAACTTTGAAATAGCTTTAAAGTTATTGCTAATTTTTCTTCTTATTTTGGTTATTATTTTATATTGTTGTTGTTATTGTTGTTGTTGTTGTTGTTGTGTGTATGTGTGTAAAAGCCACTATAAATATTTAATAAATAGGGTAACTGTCCCTATTAGTGTGCCTTTATATTTAAATAAATATTACAGAAAAACAAGTGAAAATAAATAAGTAGAGTATTTTTTTATTTATAGTTATGATATCAATGGATTTTTTAAAATAGTTCATTTTACATTTATAAACATGTAAAGTATAGTAAATATTTTTTAAAAATTTATACTATGATTTTGTCAGATAAACCAGCTTTTCTTGTCCAAAACCTTAAGGAAAAGTCACCGTTTATGAGTATATAATATTTAATATTGAATGATGTACAACAGTTAAAATGTACTTTACGTAAGAAAAGGGTTTGATTTTGCGAAAAAATGCAATTTAAGACACTTTAAAGCATTTTATTAG
>NW_018021302.1:35910-39193 GCF_002006095.1 Pseudomyrmex gracilis | reverse complement strand
AATTATGAACAAATACACAAATAGGAAACTTATAATTTATATTTATAATTTGAGATGGACACAAACTGTGAGGGCTCACAATTAGAGACTAGCACACAAACTGGAGGCACATAATTTGGAATAGGCACACAAATTGGGAGCACACATTTTGGGGCTGGCACACAAACTGGGGGCACAGAAAAATGTTCAATGCCTATCGAAAGGGCACATAAATAGGGACAAAAAGTCTTCTTTAATTTTAATTAAAATTAATTAAATATATTAATATTTTGGGCTAATACATATCTTATTTTTCAAAAGAAGAGTTTAAAGAATCGATATCAATTTTGAGCAAGCTCATTTGAAGTCAGTTAATTGAGTATTTATTCAAAAAAGAGAGCACGCTTGCTTAACAGCACACTAATAGGGACAGTTACCCTACATTATATTTTACCTTTATTCAAATCTGGTTACTTTTTACAGTTGATTTGAAAAAACGGCAATATTGAGCCAGTGCAGGATGTTGGGCAATAAATAAATATACTACAAAGTAGTTTTTTTAGCAAAACGTATCGGCTATATTTTTAAGCCCTTATCAATTGCATCTAATACACAGTAAAAGTAAATATTATAATAGTTGTTATAAAATCTTAATACAATAGAATTATTCAAAAATTAATTACTGACCTTAAATACTAGAGTTTAAAAATGTGGTAGTCGCATATCAAACAATATAAAATAATAAGCAGTATCACACACAAGTCTTGCTTGTTAGAATGTAAAATCGATACTGAGTCAAAGAATCGATCGAACTATGATAAGAAACACAACTCCCTCTGTATGTTAAAATAGGACTTTTTCAAGAATAGGGATGTACGTATCATGTAAAGTCTCTGTGTCTCTCATCAAATTCAATCCACGCTCCTGTTTTTTAATAAATAACATTTCAGAAGTCAAACGCTTACAATAATTGTTTTCAATGTCTAATATTTTGACTGAACTCCAATCAAAACTATGGCCCGTTTCTATGCTGTGTTTAGCAAGAACAGACGTATCAGTTTGCCCTTTCTTAACATAATTGAAATGTTCTTTTATTCTGGTTGTTAGTTGTCTTTTTGTTTGTCCAACATAGGAGGAAGTGCATTGTTGACAAGATATCTGGTAAACAACATTTTTTTGTTTATTGAATGGAACCAAATCCTTATGTGTTTTAATAAATTTCGACAACTGGTTTAAATTCCGATATGCGTAATTGATGGTTTTGTTGTTACTTTTAAGGTGGTTAAAATTGAAGTTGGACTTGTGAATGTACGGGATTACAAAAAATAGTTTATCTGTCTCTCCATCTTCATGTATGTTATTATTAATGTGTTTGTTAAGTTTATTTGTAAATAATGTTCTCAATCTCCTATTAATGTTATTAAAAATAAATTCTATTGGATAGTTGTTATTTAGTAAGATGGTGATAGTAAAATGTAAATTTTTTTTAAAAAATTGAGGATCTGAAAGAAGGATTGCTCTATCTACAAGTGAGAAAATAGTGCCTATTTTTTGACTGATGGGGTTTTGTGAATAATAATTTAAATACCGGCCAGAAAAAGTTGGTTTGTGGTACCAATCACAAATCAGCTTATTGTTATCAATTATAATTAAAATGTCAAGGAAATTGAGTGCATTATTCTCTTGTATTTCAACAGTAAATTGTAGTCTATGATGGATCGAATTGAAAGTGCTCACAACTAGATCTANATGTTNTTTGGGTATTGNCAGTACAACATCGTCAACGTATCTAAAATAAATAGGGATATTAAATTTCAAAGAATTTAGTGCTTTTAGTTCAAGATCTTGTAAGATCATGTCAGCAATAATTGGTGATAACGGAGAACCCATCGGGGTGCCGAAAGTCTGTTTATATATTTTGTCATTAAATGTAAAATAAGTTGATGTTAATATAAATTGTACGGCCAATAAGAACTCGTTTTCGGTGATTTTTGTATTTAAGCCGGAGGTGACATCCTCATATCTTCACTATGGTTACTTTTTTTTTAAATAATCATTTGCGACTAATAAATATATTTTTTAATATGATTCCGGTCTTTGTAAATACAAATATTTATGTTTTGTAACTTTTGTTTTAACTTGTTGGTATAAAAAATAAAAATTTAATTCATTTAAAAGTTGGTGCAGTATAGAAATCTGTGAAGTTGGCGCGTCTGTATTAAAAATGGCGGCGTATCCTAACTCGGCTTCACTTTTTGCCTACCCCCACTACCTAAGTTAGCGATCTAGTGTAGTATAGAAATCTGTGATATGGGCTCTCTCTGTTCTTGTCTAATGACGCATTCGCAATGACATCAATGGTAGTAGAATTTCTTCACTTATTTATCTATCATTATTATTACTTTTGTAAAAATATTATAATCAATTTATTTAACTTTCTATTTATTAAAGAAAACAGTTATAAAACAATTTATTTGTACTAAACGTAAAATGGGGACTGCGTCTGCCCAGCACTATCAGCGTTGGCTACCGATTAGATAAGAACAGAAAAGGCCTTTATGCATCTTTCTCTTTCTAAGCCTCTATCGCTTTTTCAGTCCGCTCTCGCACTCTATCTCTTATAGATCTATAAGATCTATCTCTATAAGATATAGCGCTAAAACCAGCGGCTGAAACCGTCGTAAGAAACTACAATAGGATAGAGATCTCAGGTTTCTCTCTGTATCTACTTATTTCTCATTTTTCAAGTACCCAATTGATCTACACTCCTCACATAACTTTCCTTACATATTTTTTTATTACTGTCATCAATTTTTTCAAAATCTCTATCTCTTAATTCTTTACGAATTTTGCGGAAGAAGACTCAAAAAATGTTATTCTCCTTAGAACACCACGTAACATTGCACAAAATATTTGTATTAATATCTCACCACTAAAGAAGTAAAGTATCCAGAAAACTCAAAATTTTGCGAGGTTTTTTTTTATACATATCTTGGACTGTATTAAATTTTTTTAAACATCTATTTGTTATCCAATTACTAACCAGATGAACTTCCTTAACGTATTATCCTCACGTCCCTGCGGGCGCGGGGGAGCGGAGATAGTTCTATCTCACTCTAATTGAAAAAATGGCAACGTCGCTATTTCTCATACTAATCATAAAATCGCTCGTTTTCTGTGTTATTTTAATTATTACTGAAAAACTGTACGGTACAGGCGTCTGATTTTTCACACATATTTTCTTTATAGTTTAAAGAAGCTGTAGTAATATTTTTAGCCAAATCTGAAAATTTGAACTCTAGAT
>NW_018021302.1:22123-32210 GCF_002006095.1 Pseudomyrmex gracilis | reverse complement strand
CACAAATCAGCTTATTGTTATCAATTATAATTAAAATGTCAAGGAAATTGAGTGCATTATTCTCTTGTATTTCAACAGTAAATTGTAGTCTATGATGGATCGAATTGAAAGTGCTCACAACTAGATCTANATGTTNTTTGGGTATTGNCAGTACAACATCGTCAACGTATCTAAAATAAATAGGGATATTAAATTTCAAAGAATTTAGTGCTTTTAGTTCAAGATCTTGTAAGATCATGTCAGCAATAATTGGTGATAACGGAGAACCCATCGGGGTGCCGAAAGTCTGTTTATATATTTTGTCATTAAATGTAAAATAAGTTGATGTTAATATAAATTGTACGGCCAATAAGAACTCGTTTTCGGTGATTTTTGTATTTAAGCCGGAGGTGACATCCTCATATCTTCACTATGGTTACTTTTTTTTTAAATAATCATTTGCGACTAATAAATATATTTTTTAATATGATTCCGGTCTTTGTAAATACAAATATTTATGTTTTGTAACTTTTGTTTTAACTTGTTGGTATAAAAAATAAAAATTTAATTCATTTAAAAGTTGGTGCAGTATAGAAATCTGTGAAGTTGGCGCGTCTGTATTAAAAATGGCGGCGTATCCTAACTCGGCTTCACTTTTTGCCTACCCCCACTACCTAAGTTAGCGATCTAGTGTAGTATAGAAATCTGTGATATGGGCTCTCTCTGTTCTTGTCTAATGACGCATTCGCAATGACATCAATGGTAGTAGAATTTCTTCACTTATTTATCTATCATTATTATTACTTTTGTAAAAATATTATAATCAATTTATTTAACTTTCTATTTATTAAAGAAAACAGTTATAAAACAATTTATTTGTACTAAACGTAAAATGGGGACTGCGTCTGCCCAGCACTATCAGCGTTGGCTACCGATTAGATAAGAACAGAAAAGGCCTTTATGCATCTTTCTCTTTCTAAGCCTCTATCGCTTTTTCAGTCCGCTCTCGCACTCTATCTCTTATAGATCTATAAGATCTATCTCTATAAGATATAGCGCTAAAACCAGCGGCTGAAACCGTCGTAAGAAACTACAATAGGATAGAGATCTCAGGTTTCTCTCTGTATCTACTTATTTCTCATTTTTCAAGTACCCAATTGATCTACACTCCTCACATAACTTTCCTTACATATTTTTTTATTACTGTCATCAATTTTTTCAAAATCTCTATCTCTTAATTCTTTACGAATTTTGCGGAAGAAGACTCAAAAAATGTTATTCTCCTTAGAACACCACGTAACATTGCACAAAATATTTGTATTAATATCTCACCACTAAAGAAGTAAAGTATCCAGAAAACTCAAAATTTTGCGAGGTTTTTTTTTATACATATCTTGGACTGTATTAAATTTTTTTAAACATCTATTTGTTATCCAATTACTAACCAGATGAACTTCCTTAACGTATTATCCTCACGTCCCTGCGGGCGCGGGGGAGCGGAGATAGTTCTATCTCACTCTAATTGAAAAAATGGCAACGTCGCTATTTCTCATACTAATCATAAAATCGCTCGTTTTCTGTGTTATTTTAATTATTACTGAAAAACTGTACGGTACAGGCGTCTGATTTTTCACACATATTTTCTTTATAGTTTAAAGAAGCTGTAGTAATATTTTTAGCCAAATCTGAAAATTTGAACTCTAGATATTTAGGTAAATGCATGTGATTTCCTCATTCTCCCTATCACTTCCATGTTAAATCATGCGAAATTCGTTTTCGATTTTCTTAAAAACTGTACGGTAAAAAAATCTGAAAAAATTCAGGGGTTCATAGATCAAGTTTTTAAACATTGTGTAAAAGTTTAAAGTAAAACTGAAAATTAGAAAACAATCGAGGGTAATACCTTAATATTTATACTTACTCCTTCCGCGACAATTTTGCGCAATTAAAAGAGGATATTAAAAAGTGGCAAAATTTTGGGTTAGCTCCGGAACTTAAACTATTGAGACATTATTTTTTAGGTTCCAAAGATGTGTAAATCCACCATTATTTACTAAGATGGGAAAATTATTAAAAGAGCAATAAATATTGCGTATTTGAAAAAACATAACTTTTGAACCAAGTGTTATTTTTCAAAGAAATTTTGAAAAAAGTGAGAGATTATTTCTCTACAAAAGAATTTGTACTTTTTAATATGCAATAGTCAGTGACTCTCAATTTTTTATTTATAAATAATTTTATAGTGATTAATAGAGATTCCTCTCAGGTTCTATAGTTTTTAAACTACTATATGAGTATAAGGTCATGTAGAGCCGTTCGCAGAGTGTTGTGCGGAAAATGTGAGAATGTATATATATGAATGCATATATATATATATGTATATATATAGAGGGTGTCCCAGAATTGGTGTAACATCTCTCGTAGACAGATAGAAGAAGTAAAACTAAGTCGATAAGTCCTATATCATTTTGCTAGATTCGCAATAGTTACCGAAATTTTAATTAACAAAGATCCGCGAATAAGCGTGCATCGGCCTGTCTTACGCGCGTAGGACAGCCCGGCGCGCTTCGCACAATTACATTTTAATATGTATACGTTATAGTATATGCTGTTATATTAGCTCTTCCCAAATGCTGCTATGAGTAACACCGTAAGCGCGCGAAGCGCACTGGGCTGTCTTAAGCGCGTAAGACGATCTAATACATGCTTATTTGCTGATATTTGTTAATTAAGATCTCGGTAACTATTGCAAATCTAGCAAAATAATATAAATAAAACTTTTATATTATATATAACACTTTTTGACTCAGTTTTACTCCTTCTATTTGTTTACGAGAGATGCTACACCAATTCTGGGACATCCTGCATATATGTATTCACGTGTAATATTTTTTATGTGAGTTTTTTAAATTGAAATTACAATTCTTTAAATCATATAAGATGCTAATTTTGCATCTCTTATATGAAGGATCCCGAATACCTCCCTGACTAATTTTTAAAATATTGCAAAAAAACTCCTTAGCCAGAAGTCGAACCTGGAATCTCCAGCTTTCGGGCCGTCGCCTTCCCTGTTAGGCCACCGAGATACTTGGAGCTTGTCTCGCAATACTTAGTACATCTATCAAGATGGTCTGATACTTTTTAATACCGCTTCTTCCTCCAGCGTGTAAATTTATAGTGATTAATAGAGATCACTTTCAGGTTCTATAGTTTTTAAACTAATATATGAGTTATATTAAACTAATATATTTTTTTTTTTATAAAAAACAGTTCTACACTTTATCGCCGACACTGGAACTATGTTTATCTTAGAGCACTACGATAAGATCTATGTGTTTTTAATAAATAAAAAACTTTATTTATAAATAAAAAATTGAGAACCACTGATAATTAAATATTAAAAAATACAAATTCTTATGCAAAATAGTAATCTCTCACTTTTTTCAAAATTTGTTTGAAAAATATCAATTGGTTCAAAAGTTATAGCAGTTTTGTTAAACATGCAATTTTCAATTGCTTTTTTTAATAACGTTATCATCTTATTTGGAATAAATAATAATAAATTTACGCATTTTTGGGATCTAAACAATAATGCCTCATCAATAGTTTAGGTTACAGAGCCAACCCAAAATTTGACCACTAACATATTTCTTTACTGCGTCTGCTCGTGCGTGGTGAATTTGTGAAATATACATCCTCGACAATGAAGACTACTATAGCTAAATATATTACGTTTCGCGTAAAAATCCGCGAAAATCCACCGTCCGGAAAGGCCTGAAAGATTTAAAAGCCGGAACTGCCCTCTTTACTCTCATTATATTCTCCACATTCTCTTTCTCTCTTTTTTTCGCTCATTCTCTCTTCTCTTAGTCACGAAGTTAAAAAAGACATTGGTATTTCAAAACGGTTGGACTTTTGTTTCTATTCGAGACGAATTATACATTTTCTTCCAGTCTTTGACGGTACAACGGAACGGTAAAACGGAAGAAACAATCGTTCAATCTCTCTCTCTCTCTCTCTCTCTCTCTCTCTCTCTCTCTCTCTCTCTTTCTTTCTCTCTTTCTCTTTCTCTCTCTCTCTTTCTTTTCACTGATTTTATTACTTGTAAAAATTTTAAAGAACTGCGCAGGAGGAAGTGATGTCTTTCTGCGTAAAAAGCCTCCATTTCCGCCGATTTTCAACTTCCACGGCTACAATTTTGTCCCGCTTAGTCGTTGATCGCCGCGTACGGTGATCGATCGCGAAAGATGCTTTGCTGCTGTGATTCTGCGCCGCAAAGTATACAAGTACTTCACATGCGTAGTTCAATCTCATATGAAAGGAAGGTCGCGATTTTGTATTTATTCTGTGTAGCAGAGAAACGTGCATACTTAAAATGTGAGATGTTACAAGGACACTGCTATTCTGACATTTCTGCGTACAGATCTTAATATAACCGTGCCTACGTGATTGTTGAAGTAATTACTTTGATGATCCAGCTCTTGCACGATGTTGTTGGAACCGATTTATCATAAATAATTGTCATATTTACGAGAAATTATCTTTAATAAAGATCTTAATGACTTTATAATATATTACATACGTATTTAAAAATAACAAAAAAATAATAATATAATATATATAATAATGCCATACATAGATTTTAAGTGTTTTCTTTTTTATTAGAAAATCTTTTTATCTTCTTTTTATTAGAAAAAAATTAAATCTTTTTATTAGAATCTTTTTATTAAGAAAAATTAAAATAATTAAGTACGTTAAAATTGCAAAATTATTAACAATAAGGATTTTATGAATTTGATGCGATAAGATATTGATTATGAAAATAATATACCAATGATGATTGATGATTGATGTTTCTGTCTGATATATATTTTGAGAACAAATATTTTGATTAATTTTTATTCAACTGTTAAATAGAAAAGTAAGCCAATAATAAAATGGTACAGGAATTATAGATACGACTTTTAGAAAAGTACAAAGAAACTAAAGGTTTTTTGTTATCGTGCTTATTTTTAGTGCGATGGTGCGGTTTGGGACGTAATTATAAAAACCAAACATAAATCATTTTTAAATCAGGTATCGGATATGCAGTCGTTCTGATTGCATTTTACGTCGATTTCTACTATAATGTTATCATCGCCTGGTCACTTCGTTATTTCTTTGCCTCATTCTCTACTTTATTGCCATGGACAACCTGCGATAATCCTTGGAATACGCCGCTGTGTCGCGAATTTGATGCGAACATTTCATACGCATTCGAAGATATGATTAATAATGAAATAAGCGAGAAATTTGGAAACATCACTCGATTTCTTGTCGATCAAGAATCAAATGTGGAGCTCACTCTGAATTCAGCGGATAATTATACGTCGTATACGAGCGCTGCACATGAATATTTTAAGTGAGTTATTTGTTACACTTTGTTTTTATCTACAAAGATATTTCATAAATTTAGTAAATGTGACAAATTTTTTTACATTATACATATATGTATATATGTATATATTAATAAATATAAATTTAATATATACATATATTAAATTTATATACATATATTAAATTTATATTTATTAAATATTTTAATAGTAACAAACACACATTACTATACATATATTTTAATATAGTATGATACATAATTCTTTGCAATTTCATGTGTTGCAAACCTTTTTCTTTAAGCCGTGCTATCTTGGAACTGCACGAAAGCAAAGGCTTACATGATCTCGGAACTATTAAGTGGGACATTGCTCTATGCTTACTCGTGGTTTATTTGATATGCTATTTTTCTCTATGGAAAGGCATCTCGACTTCTGGCAAGGTAAGTTAAAAAGAAATATATATATTATATTAGAAATATATATTTTCATACAAGATCTCAACACACAAAGGTTTAAAAACAACCATGTTTTCTAACATCTTTGGCTTAATACTTAAAATAAAGAATTAAAAATATATTTTGTGTGTGAATAAATATATTTAATAAATATATTTTAATAAATATATTTTTTTAATATATTTTGAATAAATATATTAAATTATAGACATATATGTTATATATTTACACATATATATGTTACTGTCAAAATCCGAAAAATTGCAGCTTAGAAGTAGAAGTTTAAGTTCCCTTTCCATAAAAAATATAACACAATATAAAGGGTGTCCTGTAATTGCCGTCTCACCGCTTGTAGGCAGATAAAAGCAGTTATTCTAAGACGAAATATTCTATACCACTTTGTAAGATTCGCAATAATTAACGAAATATTAATTAATAAAGATCCTCTAATCAGCGTGCATCCAGCGTAAGAACAGCTAAAAATAAGTCTATCGCGCTGTAGTGACGGAATGGGAGAAGTTAATACAACAACATGTGCATACATAGACAGCATATAAGCTGCGTTCGGGCAGCGCACTATTCGCGCTATTGTATTCCGTCGCTACGGCGCGACAGACTGGGCTGTTCTTACGCTGGATGCACGCTGATTAGCAGATCTTTATTAATTCATATCTCATTAATTATTGCGAATCTTCCAAAGTGATATAGGACTTTTCGTCTTAGAATAATCTCTTCTACATGCCTGTAAGCGGTGAGACGGCAATTACGGGACACCCTGTATATATGTATGTTGTCTCTTTGTATTTATACGTACATTTATACGTATATTTGTATTATAAGTACATTAGAAGCTAAGTGAATGATTATTTACTGCAGGTAGTCTGGTTTACTGCTCTTTTTCCTTACGCAGTCTTGTTGATTCTGCTAATACGAGGTGTCACTTTGCCGGGTAGTACCGAAGGAATCCGTTATTATCTCAGTCCAAATTTTACTGCTATCACCAAAGCAGAGGTATGTGTCATGTTGGGTTTGCATATGTTTCTGATATGTATATGCAATATTTGAAGAACTTAATACAAGTATTTAACACAGTTTAACAAAATAATTTTATATATTATATATTCCGTTTATATGTTATATGTATATGTTAATTTATATATTAAAAGAATATTTTTTAATAAAAATTATATTATAAGTGTGATAAATTAGTATACAAAAGTGAGATCATTAAAATTGTAATTAATTCTAAAATTTTAAATTATTTATATACAGTCTGATAAAAAAGTCAACATGTTTTTCTCAAAAACGGTTAGAGATAAAGGAAGCATCTATTATCAAAATTATAGGACATTAAAGGAGATGTTATACATATTATAGTGACCTTGAATGACCATAAATATTTTTTTCACTATATCAAATATTTTTTTTTAATAAGAAAAAGTACTGGTTTTGTTATTCTGTCGATAGTATTCAATGACCTCAATAACTTTTATTAACCTGGATGGTTAAGTTTTAGAAAAATATTTTAATATAAAAGTTATTAAGCTTAGTTTATAAACAAAATTAATCAAAATAAAAAATATAAAACAAATCTTTTAACTTTTACTGTATAATAAATGCTCCAAATTTTTACTATGTTATTCCAGACATGATATATGCTTGTAACTTTTGTAAAAAGTTTGCTTGAAAAGAGAAAAGTAAAAAAACTAGCTTATTTTCAATGTTCTACTATTTGAGAAAGCATGATAGAGAGAATAAAAACTGTTTTTTTCGAAATAACCGTTCAAGAGTTAAAAGAAATCCAAACTTTCTATGAAAATTACAGGCATGTCTGGAATAACATAGTAAACATTTTAAACTTTTTGTAATAGTAAAAAGATTTGTATATTTTATATTTTGACTAATTTTTATTAGATTTTGATAACGGTTGAGTTTTCAAAGATTACTTTAATACAAAATTCATTGAGTACTATCGACAGAGTGACTCAAAAGTATGTTTTTCTATTTAAAAAAAAGTTTTGATTGGTTTTGTAAAAAACAATGTTTAAAATTATTCAAAATTATCATAGTATGTTTCTCTTATAAAGTCCTACAATTTTCAATGTCTTTCTTTGTCTTTAATCATTATTGGGAAAAACGTGCTGACCTTTTTATCAGAATCACATATAATTTACAAAGCAGAATTTGAAGAGATAATAATAAATTATAGTTTATATTTAATCATACAAAATTAAACATTTTATGTGAGAATATCAATACAAAATATCAATATAAACTCCATAATATAGTGAGACTTGTGTCAATATATTGTAAAGAAATTTGACATATTTATTGACATATTTTTACAGTATTTTTCTAAGACAAAATATTGGAAAATATTTTGTTTGCAACACAAAAGTACTAAGATTTTTTTTTTTTTTAATTGATGAAACTATTATCAAGTTGTGTTTTTTTATTATTATTGACCTAGATTACTCTCTATAAGTCATGATATATACGTGGTAATAACAAAAAAAAAAGTTTGGGCGTTAATGCGTTTACAGTATGGCGGAAGTAGCAGGAAAAGGAAGGGAGGCATGATGTGACCATAGTAAGGAAAAAATAGAGAGGGAAAAACGTGCGAAGGTAACTGATGACGGTGAAAATGGAAACTCTGTGTAGCTGTCATAATGAACATTAGAGTTTGGTCGACCACGCTCTAGAAATGTTAAAATGTGCCAACCCTCGTACTTCGCGTGCTGAATGCATTTTGCGTCGTACGACGGCTTAGCCGCTTACTATCGTCGCTAAAGTAGGCCTTATAAATCAGTGAGAAAGTGGATTTGTTGATCACCACTAATCTTAAAAAATACGAGAAGCTGTAATCTGTGAAAAATACATAAAATAAGAGAGAGAGAGAGGGAGAGAGAGAAAGAGAGATCTTCTTTTTTTTCTGTTTCAAAAATTTTTACTTTTTAATTTTTTTAACTTTTTAAAAGAGTTCTCACATTCGACGATTATACAGCAAACACTAAAGTTCTTTTGTTTGCATTTTAAATTATTTTTTCTAAATAATGTATGAGATACGATTTTTTTTCTGAGATGTATCTTCTACTCAATTTTCTTTTTTTATATTCACATACACACATTTATATAATACAAATTTTATAAAAATTAAGGAAAATAAATTTTTAAGTATTCTTTTTATTTTTTTTGTAGGTATGGGTGGATGCCGCGACACAAGTATTTTTTTCTCTCGGACCAGGATTTGGAGTATTGCTAGCTTATGCGAGTTACAACAAATATCACAATAATGTTTACAAGTAAATGCATCTTATAAAAAAAAACACAATCTTCTATAATATATAATGATGAACATTTAATATTAATAATTTCTTTGCAGAGACGCTTTATTGACGAGCTTAATTAACAGTGCAACGTCTTTCATCGCCGGATTTGTTATATTCTCGGTACTTGGTTATATGGCACGTGCCAGTGGGAAATCCATTCAAGATGTAGCTACGGAAGGACCTGGTTTGGTTTTTATCGTCTATCCAGCAGCGATTGCTACTATGCCCGGTTCAATGTTTTGGGCATTAATCTTCTTCATGATGTTACTCACACTCGGTTTAGATAGCTCGGTATGATTTTTATTCGTTTCAAAATAAACAATTAGATATTATTTAAAGTATAAAAGAATTGATAATAATAAAAAACTTAGTTTTTATATTATAATATAATACAATAACATGCAGAAGACATTTATTTTTTCAATATCTTTGAGTGATGACAATACTCCTTCACTTAAATGCGCACACAGCAAATAGTTAATATAAGAATTAATATGACTTTATGTATAGTTCGGAGGTTCGGAGGCAATTATAACAGCACTCAGTGACGAGTTTCCAGTAATTGGTAATAATCGCGAGATTTTTGTGGCGTGCTTATTCACTCTGTATTTTCTCGTCGGACTCGCCTCTTGTTCACAGGTATCAATACTGTACAATTATGATATAATAAATAGTAAAATATAACTTTTATAGAATATGGTTTTTGTTAAGTTTTTTTATTAGTAAAAGAGAGTAATAGAAAGAAAAAGAGAGAGAGAGAGAAGGAAGAAAGAATGAAAGAGAGAAAGAGAAAAGAAGAAAAAGGAGAAGGAGAGAGGAAAGAAAAGGAAAAAAGGAAGAAGAAAAAGAGAGAGATACAGAAACTTATTGTTAGACGATATTAACACTAGATTTACCAAACCAGTCATTTTGACTGGTCGTGCAATTTCAATTCAAAATTTTTACTGCA
>NW_018021302.1:15650-21158 GCF_002006095.1 Pseudomyrmex gracilis | reverse complement strand
TTTAATACCACGAAATGATTGTCCGATATATTTTTGGCATATACAAGCTTATTAGTGTCTTCGATAAAAATGTTTATCATTATTTCAGACGTCTTACAATGTATCTAAAGCAAAAACATGCACAGATCGCTGTCATGCGATTGTTTGCCTGTAAAACGTAAGATGTTTCCAAACTTATAGAACATACTGTACTTTTTCTAAACATTATAGATATTTAAATCATTAAATATGTACACACACACACACATACACACGTATATATACACACATATATATGTAGTTTTATACATACATATGTTTATTATTTATATTATTTATATATGTCAAACTAACGACGCAAAATTTAAACGGTCATGAAAGCCTTACGCTTAATGTTTGTGGAATATATATAGAGATAGAATATATACTGATGCAGAACAACCCGTTATCCTTGAAAATATATTCTTGAAAATAAATTCTAAGACAACTTTTTATTTGGCAAAATTTTGTCTGAAGCTTACTTTTTGAGTTTCTAATAAAAATAGTTGACACTATGAGTCGGATACAAGAGGTAAACAGGAGCGGCGAAACTCATCGTGATTGACAGTGATTTATGTGCTACAAATGATGGACGGATTAAGTGATACAAATTATGAATGAGTAAATAAATAAGTGACCACCTTAATAACTTGGGAAATACAAGGTTTTAGAAAAATGTTTAACAAAACCCAAACAGCACACAACATCCATTGGACGTCCAAATTTGGGTCTTATGTAGTCCAAACGTTCACGAACATTATATGTATGTTTTAAGAATGTACATTATTGGACGTACTAAGTATATTTACATTTAGATGTTTTAAAAATGTTCATATTATAGCTGTTTTATTTTGATAAACATGCTACGCAATATTCTTCAGTTTTGTAGAACTAAATCTCAATTAATTTGAGATGGCGCAGTGGTTAAGCATACAGAGTTAAGGATTTTATTAATTTTTTCAGTCCCGTCGTGACTCTTATTTTTTTTCTATTTCTTTTTTAAGATTTTATTGTTATTTTACAATAATTTTAAATTTGTTTATATTTTAAAGTTATTAAAATTATAATAAAAGTTAAATAAAAGCGACATATAATTACTAATTTTTTAACATTTTATTATAAATAAAAAATTATGTAAAAATCGAAAATTAGTGTAAAATATTAGCAAATTTAAATAAAAAAAGAAATAAAAAATAAGAACAGAAATCACGACAGGACACGAACCCGCGTTGCAAGATTATCACTTTCATGCTCTATTGCTCACCACCAAAGTAATTAAAATTGAAATCTATGGATGCATCCAGAAGCACGACCGCTCACTAAGTGGCAAAGCAGCAATCGACTGTGATTCTTATAGTGAGCGGTCGTGCTTCTGGATGCACCTTATAAAACTAAAAGAAATATCACAATATGTGTATCAAAACTTTTTATTGAATATATTTCAAAGTCTTAAGTGTTAATCAAAATATAGATAAACTTTTTTTTAAACTGAACATTACTGTAAAACTTAAAAGTAAAAGATGATTAATTTTATGTAATTTTTTTTTTTTAATAGTTGCGTTTAGCAGAACAAGTTGCTTAGCAATCGGACGTGATTGGCTCTTATTTTTAGAACCAAAAAGTTAACGTCGAATGTTGAAAAGACGATCTAGCAATTGTTCTACTGAACGCGGCTAATGTTTTTGCTCAATGACTCTTCGTTTATAAGCGTATCCTCTTCAATGTGATTTATTATGAGCGCCTTCTTCTTCTTCTTCGCTTAAATGGCACGTTGCCCCTTTGCGAGAGAAGCAAAAGCCTATGGAAGCCGTGACTTTGACTAGGAATTGTGTATTCCGAGATAAGGATATATATTCTAATGAATCTGCTTTTATCATTTTCATTTTATCTCATGATATATATTAATCTTTGTACTATGTAAGTCTATTCTTTCTTCTAGTTTATTCTAAGGAATGATATCTCTAATCATGTACTTGGCAGTATATTTGTTTTAAAAAACTCAGTATACTACCAAATATAGATTATAATTAAAGATATCATTCTTTCATGTAATTAAAGTAATCGCTGAATGCCGTGATCCCATTCTCCCTTTAAATATATTATTCACTTTTAATGTAAATTTGATTTATTTGTTACTATCTTATGTCTATTTAAATTAAAAAAACGTTTAAAATAAGTTCATTTGTGGTCCATTATGTACATGTTTAAAATAGACAATTTTAAAACGTCTAGGAAAGTAACACTGGACGTCTTTAGAATATCCTAAAAATGTTTGAGGACCTCATCTAAACATTTTAAATATGTACAAAACGTCCAATACCTATATTTTTAATATGTTTTTATAACATCAGTGTGCTATCTGAGAACTTATACTGTTTTGAAGGGGAAAAATGATAACTTTATCAATTTAATTACAGATAGCGTCACTTTTGAGATTGCATTAAAGCGGCCATTCTTTTAAATAGAAATCAATTTTTTTGGAAACGAAAGTTGTAAGCGGCAATAAGACAAATACAACGAATTTTTATTTTTTGAATTTGGATTATTTTTTACTGAGTTACAGCGTTCTAAAGTTTACGTACATACACGTACACACACGTACACTCACGTACACACACACACACACACACACACAAAGAGAGAAAGAGAGAGAGAGAAAACGGTTTCTTTAAATTTAATAATCCGATTTGTTTGACTCATATTTGTTGCATTCAATCAACATAATTTTATACCAAACAACAATTTTGTTTAATGAAAATTATATTGTTACGTTAAAATAAATCAAATTATTTGACGGAAACAATACAAATGTTTGAAATAATTTATTCCAACGAAATAATATTTTATTTGGTTTTAATAAGCATTATTTAATAAAAACATCATTTTGTTACATAAATATAACATAAATCATATTTGATTTAAATATAGCATTGTTTGAGACAAAACATTTCGCGTTGTAAAAATGTACTATAAATTATAAGAATAATAAATAATTAATAATAATAATAAGAGAAGTATTTTTATCTATTGTTGCAGATACATTGCACTGCAATATTTTTAATAAAATATTAAATAAAATGCGTATAGGACTTAACAAAATACTTTGTTTGAAATTCAAACAATCGGAATGTTTAGTTCAAAATCAAGGTTGTTTGGACTATTTCAATGAAATAATTTGTTTGGATTTACCAAAATTTGTTAAATCTAAAGAAACCGTTCTCTCTGTGTACTTATTCTCAAGCTATCCTATACGCATTTTATTTAATATTTTATTAAAACTATTGCAGTGCAATGTATCTGCAACAATGGATAAAAATACTTCTCTTATTATTATTATTAATTATTTTTTTATTATTCTTATAATTTATAGTACATTTTTACAACGCGAAATGTTTTGTCTCAAACAATGCTATATTTAAATCAAATATGATTATGTTATATTTATGTTACAAAATGATTTTTTTCATTAAATAATGCTTATTAAAACCAAATAAAATATTATTTCGTTGGAATAAATTATTTCAAACATTTGTATTGTTTCCGTCAAATAATTTGATTTATTTTAACGTAACAATATAATTTTCATTCAACAAAATTGTTGTTTGGTATAAAATTATGTTGATTGAATGCAACAAATATAAGTCAAAAAAATCGGATTATTAAATATAAAGAAACCGTTTTCTCTGTGTGCGGCCGAAAAGATGCAATGGTCTGCATTGCACTTTTCGAGAACCGGATATCGCCTGGTTTTCCTCGGCTAATGATTAGCTGAGGAATAAAAGCCGATGTCTAGGCAGGTGCGGGCAGAATCATTCCAAATAGTGTTGTGGCCGGAGACTCTGCTCGACAGAGCTTTGCTTGCAAAAACTTAGAATATCACGAGTGAATAAGAGTGTATAACACCATTGTAAAATAAAAGAGGTTTATTCTTCAAAAAAGAGGAAGAAATACAACATATTGTTATTTATTCTCGGCGCCTCTCCCTCGCAGCATTCTCGACTTCACGCGAGGAAACATTTTTAAATAGAATGATGTTTTTTTATTTACTTTTTGATAAAGCATTTTAAGACGAATGCAATAACCTAACCTAACCTAACCTAGAATTGAAAATCATTCATGATCATTAAAGGTCAACTAAAATAGAAAATACATTACGCACGTTCTTCAGACTTGACCCCTTTAGATTTCTATTTATGGGAAAAATTAAAACAACAAATATACCGTGACATACCAATAAAAAAATGGACAAAAAATGACATGCAAGAATGTTGTTAAGGTTCATGGGGGAGTTCGAGGGTTATTTCAACACATCTTTAATTTTATCACAGAATTTTACTTCTTAACTATTACAAGCTGATTATAAGGTAACCCGAACTCGTCCGGCTGGCTGAGAGAAGAGAGAGACTTTTCGCGAATCGTGCCGGTACCGAGCCGTTATCGATCCTGGCGCCGCGCTCCGGCGCATATACTAAACCAGGCCCGCATATTACAAATAGTAACGCGCCTCGAACAAATGTATAAGAAGAGTTTGCTCTGTGATAGATCCGAATGAAATTTGCCATGCAGTATTATCCGTAAGGAAACGTTTTAGAGCATATATCAATGTTCAAGGTCACCATTTTACACACTTGTACTAAGTCATTGCATTTCTTAAAACGCTCTATCAAAAAGTAAAGAAAAAAACATATTATTCTATATAAAAATATGAAGATGATTTTGATCTCTTTTACACTTTTACCTATAAAAAAAACTATTAATATCAGAGTATGCCTCTTTTAAAACCAAGCAACTTTGATTTTATTTTTTTCTACGATAAATATTAAGCAAATTATTCAGATAGCCTGTGTTAGCATGTATGTGTGAGTGTGCGTAAACTTTGGAACGCTGTAACTCAGTGAAAAATAATCCACATTCAAGCAATAAAATTCCGTTGTATTTGTCTTATTGCTTACAACTTTTGTTTCTAAAAAAATCGACTTCCATTTAAAAAAATGACCGCCATAATGCAATCTCAAAAGTGATGCCATCTATAATTAAATTGATAAAATTATCAGTTTTCCTCTCAAAACCGTATAACTTATGTGTTAAACATTTTTCTATAAAACTTATAGTTTCCAAGTTATTCAGGTGGTCTGTTTTAACTGTCTCATCTTGTATATATATAGAGTGTCTCAGAATTGGTGTAACATCTCTCGTGAACAAATAGAAAAAGTAAAACTGAGTCAAAAAGTCCTATACCATTTTGCTAGATTCGCAATAGTTACCGAGATTTTAATTAACAAAGATTAGCGAATAAGCATGCATCAGGCTGTCTTACGCGCGTAAGACAGCCTAGTGCGCTTTGCGCGCTTACGGTGTTATCCGTAGCAATATACAGGGTGTTTCAGAACTATGGGATCAAACTTCTAGGGGTTATTCAGTGCAACAGTAGAAAACATTTGAGTATAGGGACCCATGTCCGGAAAAGTGTCACTACCGCACTACGGCCCT